>NW_026062362.1:75000-82500 GCF_023897955.1 Schistocerca gregaria
CGCCTTTCATGGTTTCCCATGAGCGTCGATTCGGGCGCCTTAACTCGGCGTTTGGTTCATCCCACAGCGCCAGTTCTGCTTACCAAAAGTGGCCCACTTGGCACTCCGATCCGAGTCGTTTGCTCGCGGCTTCAGCATATCAAGCAAGCCGGAGATCTCACCCATTTAAAGTTTGAGAATAGGTTGAGGTCGTTTCGGCCCCAAGGCCTCTAATCATTCGCTTTACCGGATGAGACTCGTACGAGCACCAGCTATCCTGAGGGAAACTTCGGAGGGAACCAGCTACTAGATGGTTCGATTAGTCTTTCGCCCCTATACCCAGCTCCGACGATCGATTTGCACGTCAGAATCGCTACGGACCTCCATCAGGGTTTCCCCTGACTTCGTCCTGGCCAGGCATAGTTCACCATCTTTCGGGTCCCAACGTGTACGCTCTAGGTGCGCCTCACCTCGCAATGAGGACGAGACGCCCCGGGAGTGCGGAGGCCGCCGCCCCGTGAAGGGCGGGGAAGCCCCATCCTCCCTCGGCCCGCGCAAGGCGAGACCTTCACTTTCATTACGCCTTTAGGTTTCGTACAGCCCAATGACTCGCGCACATGTTAGACTCCTTGGTCCGTGTTTCAAGACGGGTCGTGAAATTGTCCAAAGCTGAAGCGCCGCTGACGGGAGCGATTATTCCGCCCGAGAGCATCCCGAGCCAACAGCGGCGCGGGTCCGGGGCCGGGCCAGGTAGGTCCGTCATCCGGGAAGAACCGCGCGCGCTTGCCGGGAGCCCGAGCGCCCAAAGGGGCGAATCGACTCCTCCAGATATACCGCCGAGCAGCCAGCCAGGACACCGGGGCTCTGCCCAACAGACGCGAACCGAGGCCCGCGGAAGGACAGGCTGCGCACCCGGGCCGTAGGCCGGCACCCAGCGGGTCGCGACGTCCTACTAGGGGAGAAGTGCGGCCCACCGCACACCGGAACGGCCCCACCCCGCGGCGAGTGGAAAGGCAACCGGACACGACCCCGCCGCGGATTGCTCCGCGCGGGCGGCCGGCCCCATCTGCCGAGGGCGGGGGCCAGTGGCCGGATGGGCGTGAATCTCACCCGTTCGACCTTTCGGACTTCTCACGTTTACCCCAGAACGGTTTCACGTACTTTTGAACTCTCTCTTCAAAGTTCTTTTCAACTTTCCCTCACGGTACTTGTTCGCTATCGGTCTCGTGGTCATATTTAGTCTCAGATGGAGTTTACCACCCACTTGGAGCTGCACTCTCAAGCAACCCGACTCGAAGGAGAGGTCCCGCCGACGCTCGCACCGGCCGCTACGGGCCTGGCACCCTCTACGGGCCGTGGCCTCATTCAAGTTGGACTTGGGCTCGGCGCGAGGCGTCGGGGTAGTGGACCCTCCCAAACACCACATGCCACGACAGGCGGCAGCCTGCGGGGTTCGGTGCTGGACTCTTCCCTGTTCGCTCGCCGCTACTGGGGGAATCCTTGTTAGTTTCTTTTCCTCCGCTTAGTAATATGCTTAAATTCAGCGGGTAGTCTCGCCTGCTCTGAGGTCGTTGTACGAGGTGTCGCACGCCACACCGCCAGCCGGCTGTGCACGCTACCGAGAAAGTACCGGTATGCGAACCGCCAGGCGACGGGCGCGCATCGCACGTTTAAGGAGACGCGGCCGGCCACACAGGCGACCACGACACTCCCACGTCTCCGAAGCGGGACAAACGCCGCGCGCTTCAGTATACGTAGCCGACCCTCAGCCAGACGTGGCCCGGGAACGGAATCCATGGACCGCAATGTGCGTTCGAAACGTCGATGTTCATGTGTCCTGCAGTTCACATGTCGACGCGCAATTTGCTGCGTTCTTCATCGACCCACGAGCCGAGTGATCCACCGTCCTGGGTGATCTTTTCCTTTTCAGTCTCCCACTGTCTCTTTCAAGACAGTAGCATTTGCGGGACTGAGGCGTCTGACGGCCCCTGTTCCACTATTTTTTTTGTGTCCAACGGCCTCACAGCCGATGGGCGTCGTACGGCTCCACACCGGAGCGGACAGGCACTCGGGCGAACGTCATTCAAAACCGGCGCCAGGCGCCAGGTACCGCAGGCCAGCCGCTCCAGAGCTTCAGCGCTCGTACCACACAACAACAACACTTCCGCTAGTTTTGAGAGGCACGCGTGGTTCCGCACGCGGCGCACGGCCACTGCCGTACAGGTAGCGTGTTGCGCGACACGACACGCACATCGAAAGACATGCAGTCTAGTCGGTAATGATCCTTCCGCAGGTTCACCTACGGAAACCTTGTTACGACTTTTACTTCCTCTAAATGATCAAGTTTGGTCATCTTTCCGGTAGCATCGGCAACGACAGAGTCGATGCCGCGTACCAGTCCGAAGACCTCACTAAATCATTCAATCGGTAGTAGCGACGGGCGGTGTGTACAAAGGGCAGGGACGTAATCAACGCGAGCTTATGACTCGCGCTTACTGGGAATTCCTCGTTCATGGGGAACAATTGCAAGCCCCAATCCCTAGCACGAAGGAGGTTCAGCGGGTTACCCCGACCTTTCGGCCTAGGAAGACACGCTGATTCCTTCAGTGTAGCGCGCGTGCGGCCCAGAACATCTAAGGGCATCACAGACCTGTTATTGCTCAATCTCGTGCGGCTAGAAGCCGCCTGTCCCTCTAAGAAGAAAAGTAATCGCTGACAGCACGAAGGATGTCACGCGACTAGTTAGCAGGCTAGAGTCTCGTTCGTTATCGGAATTAACCAGACAAATCGCTCCACCAACTAAGAACGGCCATGCACCACCACCCACCGAATCAAGAAAGAGCTATCAATCTGTCAATCCTTCCGGTGTCCGGGCCTGGTGAGGTTTCCCGTGTTGAGTCAAATTAAGCCGCAGGCTCCACTCCTGGTGGCGCCCTTCCGTCAATTCCTTTAAGTTTCAGCTTTGCAACCATACTTCCCCCGGAACCCAAAAGCTTTGGTTTCCCGGAGGCTGCCCGCCGAGTCATCGGAGGAACTGCGGCGGATCGCTGGCTGGCATCGTTTATGGTTAGAACTAGGGCGGTATCTGATCGCCTTCGAACCTCTAACTTTCGTTCTTGATTAATGAAAACATACTTGGCAAATGCTTTCGCTTCTGTTCGTCTTGCGACGATCCAAGAATTTCACCTCTAACGTCGCAATACGAATGCCCCCGCCTGTCCCTATTAATCATTACCTCGGGTTCCGAAAACCAACAAAATAGAACCGAGGTCCTATTCCATTATTCCATGCACACAGTATTCAGGCGGGCTTGCCTGCTTTAAGCACTCTAATTTGTTCAAAGTAAACGTGCCGGCCCACCGAGACACTCAACAAAGAGCACCCTGGTAGGATTTAAACGGGGTCCGCCTCGGGACGCGAAAGCACCCCTTCGGCTCGCCCCACCGGCAGGACGTCCCACGATACATGCCAGTTAAACACCGACGGGCGGTGAACCAACAGCATGGGACACAAATCCAACTACGAGCTTTTTAACCGCAACAACTTTAATATACGCTATTGGAGCTGGAATTACCGCGGCTGCTGGCACCAGACTTGCCCTCCAATAGATACTCGTTAAAGGATTTAAAGTGTACTCATTCCGATTACGGGGCCTCGGATGAGTCCCGTATCGTTATTTTTCGTCACTACCTCCCCGTGCCGGGAGTGGGTAATTTGCGCGCCTGCTGCCTTCCTTGGATGTGGTAGCCGTTTCTCAGGCTCCCTCTCCGGAATCGAACCCTGATTCCCCGTTACCCGTTACAACCATGGTAGGCGCAGAACCTACCATCGACAGTTGATAAGGCAGACATTTGAAAGATGCGTCGCCGGTACGAGGACCGTGCGATCAGCCCAAAGTTATTCAGAGTCACCAAGGCAAACGGACCAGACAAGCCAATCCGATTGGTTTTGATCTAATAAAAGCGTCCCTTCCATCTCTGGTCGGGACTCTGTTTGCATGTATTAGCTCTAGAATTACCACAGTTATCCAAGTAACGTGGGTACGATCTAAGGAACCATAACTGATTTAATGAGCCATTCGCGGTTTCACCTTAATCGGCTTGTACTGAGACATGCATGGCTTAATCTTTGAGACAAGCATATGACTACTGGCAGGATCAACCAGGGAGCTGCGTCAACTAGAGCTGAGCAGCCGGCCGCCCGGGAGTGTGTCCCGGGGGCCCGCGCGAACACGCAAGCGTCCGCTCAATTATTCTGCAAACAGGAGGAGGCCGAGCTCCCCTGCACGATACACCTCGAAACCCTCTCAGGTCCCGGCGGCGCGCAGCGCCGTCCTAGGTACTTGGTCGGTTTCGAGAGAGGCGCAATCGCCCGGAGTTAGGCGAGTAGACGGTTTTAGTGCGAACACCCTTGCTCCCAACTGAGCTTGCCGCTGCCGACAGAGGCCCGGGAGCGTGCTGTCGTGGCATTGCCGGCGGGAGACAACACGCGCCACCTATGGTGACCGGCAGCTCCAACGCCAGCGCCACACAAGGGCAAAGCCCCACTTGGGTGCAGAAGCGAACTCTCCCAGCACAGCGCACGCGCCAACACGTCCGCACAACTGCGATACAAACCACCTGCGAGAACCGCTGGGGCGACCGAGCAGCAGACGGCGTCGCGGCGCCGAGTGCCAGGCGGCGGCGCATCCTCAACGCACACAGTCCTCAATCAGACCAGCACACTGCAGATGTCCACCGCGCTTCGCACCGGGCTCGGCTGAACCAACTTTGGCCGCCAGGCGCCGCGTGCAGGGTGCGCCGCAGCGTAGCTGCGCCGCCTGCCGGGCCCGTCGGCTGGCGCTCCTGCCACTCGGCGCCCCCCACCAGCCGCCTGTTGCGCGTGCGCCCACGCAGCGCGCGGCCAACACGCCGGGCGGCCCCCCTTCACCGGCCGGGAACAGTCCCACCAAGCCACCGCCGCGTATCGCTTCATACCCACATGGGCCTAGTCACGCGTGTGGATGTGGCGGGTACCGCTGAAACAACCGGTTAATAGCTGTACCGATCGTCGCCATCACAGATTCACCTCCAGCGTGAACAACCGCTCAACAACGGATTTCCAGTTCATTTGCGTATCTTGGGCAGTAAACGTAGATGTCCACCTACATTTGCGAATTCAACAATTCTTGCATGCCAGGATGTCATGTGTCACGACACGCTACATCAGACCACATACACACTGCGACATGTGCAGAAGAGAACACGTGGAAGGTGGCCCGCGCACGTATGCGATGTACCTTCCGCGATCCACTGTCAACCGGCATCTGCGGCATGTCCCAGATATGGAACGCGGTCCACCAGGGTAGCACTTTGTGTGAGGCAATACGACAAAGTCGGAATACACGCGTCACTACATCAGACGGCTCACGCTGACCTGACCTGACCTGACTCACCGCACCACCACCCCCAGCGACCCAGGGTGACATACAATGCGTTCGTACGTTCCTCCCACACGCCTCTACGGCGTACCACAGTGCAACCTAGCTGTTATTGGGAGACGAGACAAGTAGCATCAAGCACAACATATGGAAATTGAGATTCGACACCGTTGGGCACAGCCAGCGTACGGTCACACGTATCACACTACTTCACTCTGTACGTAACGACCGATGATCGGTACAGCGTGTGGGTTACGCGTACGACATCAGCGGACAATGGACACAGACCATACCACGACGTACACTGAGGGCGTCGACATCTGAATGCAACTGAACAGCTGCGAGGCTCATTTAACACTCAAACGCCAGACCGACCAGCTTGAGAGGACAGAGACACAAAGAGGGGGACAGAGGGGGACAGAGGGGGGGGAGGGGGGGGGTCGGCGATATAGTCCTATTGCAGTACAATTGACAGTGGATAGCAGGAATATGTGGAAAGTAAGCAACACTCGCAAGACATCTACATGAGGATAACAACGACACCAGAGATTCCGAGCAGTGAACTATGTTAGGCAAAGGGACAACGTGGGTTAGGTTAAGGGACAACGTGGGTTAGGTTAAGGGACAACGTGGGTTAGGTTAAGGGACAACGTGGGTTAGGTTAAGGGACAACGTGGGTTAGGTTAAGGGACAACGTGGGTTAGGTTAAGGGACAACGTGGGTTAGGTTAAGGGACAACGTGGGTTAGGTTAAGGGACAACGTGGGTTAGGTTAAGGGACAACGTGGGTTAGGTTAAGGGACAACGTGGGTTAGGTTAAGGGACAACGTCGGTTAGGTTAAGGGACAACGTCGGTTAGGTTAAGGGACAACGTGGGTTAGGTTAAGGGACAACGTGGGTTAGGTTAAGGGACAACGTGGGTTAGGTTAAGGGACAACGTGGGTTAGGTTAAGGGACAACGTGGGTTAGGTTAAGGGACAACGTGGGTTAGGTTAAGGGACAACGTGGGTTAGGTTAAGGGACAACTTGAGTTAGGTTAAGGGACAACTTGAGTTAGGTTAAGGGACAACTTGAGTTAGGTTAAGGGACAACTTGAGTTAGGTTAAGGGACAACTTGAGTTAGGTTAAGGGACAACTTGAGTTAGGTTAAGGGACAACTTGAGTTAGGTTAAGGGACAACTTGAGTTAGGTTAAGGGACAACTTGAGTTAGGTTAAGGGACAACTTGAGTTAGGTTAAGGGACAAATTGAGTTAGGTTAAGGGACAAATTGAGTTAGGTTAAGGGACAAATTGAGTTAGGTTAAGGGACAAATTGAGTTAGGTTAAGGGACAAATTGAGTTAGGTTAAGGGACAAATTGAGTTAGGTTAAGGGACAAATTGAGTTAGGTTAAGGGACAAATTGAGTTAGGTTAAGGGACAACTTGAGTTAGGTTAAGGGACAAATTGAGTTAGGTTAAGGGACAACTTGAGTTAGGTTAAGGGACAACTTGAGTTAGGTTAAGGGACAACTTGAGTTAGGTTAAGGGACAACTTGAGTTAGGTTAAGGGACAACTTGAGTTAGGTTAAGGGACAACTTGAGTTAGGTTAAGGGACAACTTGAGTTAGGTTAAGGGACAACTTGAGTTAGGTTAAGGGACAACTTGAGTTAGGTTAAGGGACAAATTGAGTTAGGTTAAGGGACAACTTGAGTTAGGTTAAGGGACAAATTGAGTTAGGTTAAGGGACAAATTGAGTTAGGTTAAGGGACAACTTGAGTTAGGTTAAGGGACAACTTGAGTTAGGTTAAGGGACAACTTGAGTTAGGTTAAGGGACAACTTGAGTTAGGTTAAGGGACAACTTGAGTTAGGTTAAGGGACAACTTGAGTTAGGTTAAGGGACAACTTGAGTTAGGTTAAGGGACAACTTGAGTTAGGTTAAGGGACAACTTGAGTTAGGTTAAGGGACAACTTGAGTTAGGTTAAGGGACAACTTGAGTTAGGTTAAGGGACAACTTGAGTTAGGTTAAGGGACAAATTGAGTTAGGTTAAGGGACAAATTGAGTTAGGTTAAGGGACAAATTGAGTTAGGTTAAGGGACAACTTGAGTTAGGTTAAGGGACAA
>NW_026062362.1:92500-97500 GCF_023897955.1 Schistocerca gregaria
GTCCGCTCAATTATTCTGCAAACAGGAGGAGGCCGAGCTCCCCTGCACGATACACCTCGAAACCCTCTCAGGTCCCGGCGGCGCGCAGCGCCGTCCTAGGTACTTGGTCGGTTTCGAGAGAGGCGCAATCGCCCGGAGTTAGGCGAGTAGACGGTTTTAGTGCGAACACCCTTGCTCCCAACTGAGCTTGCCGCTGCCGACAGAGGCCCGGGAGCGTGCTGTCGTGGCATTGCCGGCGGGAGACAACACGCGCCACCTATGGTGACCGGCAGCTCCAACGCCAGCGCCACACAAGGGCAAAGCCCCACTTGGGTGCAGAAGCGAACTCTCCCAGCACAGCGCACGCGCCAACACGTCCGCACAACTGCGATACAAACCACCTGCGAGAACCGCTGGGGCGACCGAGCAGCAGACGGCGTCGCGGCGCCGAGTGCCAGGCGGCGGCGCATCCTCAACGCACACAGTCCTCAATCAGACCAGCACACTGCAGATGTCCACCGCGCTTCGCACCGGGCTCGGCTGAACCAACTTTGGCCGCCAGGCGCCGCGTGCAGGGTGCGCCGCAGCGTAGCTGCGCCGCCTGCCGGGCCCGTCGGCTGGCGCTCCTGCCACTCGGCGCCCCCCACCAGCCGCCTGTTGCGCGTGCGCCCACGCAGCGCGCGGCCAACACGCCGGGCGGCCCCCCTTCACCGGCCGGGAACAGTCCCACCAAGCCACCGCCGCGTATCGCTTCATACCCACATGGGCCTAGTCACGCGTGTGGATGTGGCGGGTACCGCTGAAACAACCGGTTAATAGCTGTACCGATCGTCGCCATCACAGATTCACCTCCAGCGTGAACAACCGCTCAACAACGGATTTCCAGTTCATTTGCGTATCTTGGGCAGTAAACGTAGATGTCCACCTACATTTGCGAATTCAACAATTCTTGCATGCCAGGATGTCATGTGTCACGACACGCTACATCAGACCACATACACACTGCGACATGTGCAGAAGAGAACACGTGGAAGGTGGCCCGCGCACGTATGCGATGTACCTTCCGCGATCCACTGTCAACCGGCATCTGCGGCATGTCCCAGATATGGAACGCGGTCCACCAGGGTAGCACTTTGTGTGAGGCAATACGACAAAGTCGGAATACACGCGTCACTACATCAGACGGCTCACGCTGACCTGACCTGACCTGACTCACCGCACCACCACCCCCAGCGACCCAGGGTGACATACAATGCGTTCGTACGTTCCTCCCACACGCCTCTACGGCGTACCACAGTGCAACCTAGCTGTTATTGGGAGACGAGACAAGTAGCATCAAGCACAACATATGGAAATTGAGATTCGACACCGTTGGGCACAGCCAGCGTACGGTCACACGTATCACACTACTTCACTCTGTACGTAACGACCGATGATCGGTACAGCGTGTGGGTTACGCGTACGACATCAGCGGACAATGGACACAGACCATACCACGACGTACACTGAGGGCGTCGACATCTGAATGCAACTGAACAGCTGCGAGGCTCATTTAACACTCAAACGCCAGACCGACCAGCTTGAGAGGACAGAGACACAAAGAGGGGGACAGAGGGGGACAGAGGGGGGGGAGGGGGGGGGTCGGCGATATAGTCCTATTGCAGTACAATTGACAGTGGATAGCAGGAATATGTGGAAAGTAAGCAACACTCGCAAGACATCTACATGAGGATAACAACGACACCAGAGATTCCGAGCAGTGAACTATGTTAGGCAAAGGGACAACGTGGGTTAGGTTAAGGGACAACGTGGGTTAGGTTAAGGGACAACGTGGGTTAGGTTAAGGGACAACGTGGGTTAGGTTAAGGGACAACGTGGGTTAGGTTAAGGGACAACGTGGGTTAGGTTAAGGGACAACGTGGGTTAGGTTAAGGGACAACGTGGGTTAGGTTAAGGGACAACGTGGGTTAGGTTAAGGGACAACGTGGGTTAGGTTAAGGGACAACGTGGGTTAGGTTAAGGGACAACGTGGGTTAGGTTAAGGGACAACGTGGGTTAGGTTAAGGGACAACGTGGGTTAGGTTAAGGGACAACGTGGGTTAGGTTAAGGGACAACGTGGGTTAGGTTAAGGGACAACGTCGGTTAGGTTAAGGGACAACGTGGGTTAGGTTAAGGGACAACGTGGGTTAGGTTAAGGGACAACGTGGGTTAGGTTAAGGGACAACGTGGGTTAGGTTAAGGGACAACGTGGGTTAGGTTAAGGGACAACTTGAGTTAGGTTAAGGGACAACGTGGGTTAGGTTAAGGGACAACTTGAGTTAGGTTAAGGGACAACTTGAGTTAGGTTAAGGGACAACTTGAGTTAGGTTAAGGGACAACTTGAGTTAGGTTAAGGGACAACTTGAGTTAGGTTAAGGGACAACTTGAGTTAGGTTAAGGGACAACTTGAGTTAGGTTAAGGGACAACTTGAGTTAGGTTAAGGGACAACTTGAGTTAGGTTAAGGGACAAATTGAGTTAGGTTAAGGGACAAATTGAGTTAGGTTAAGGGACAAATTGAGTTAGGTTAAGGGACAAATTGAGTTAGGTTAAGGGACAAATTGAGTTAGGTTAAGGGACAAATTGAGTTAGGTTAAGGGACAAATTGAGTTAGGTTAAGGGACAAATTGAGTTAGGTTAAGGGACAAATTGAGTTAGGTTAAGGGACAACTTGAGTTAGGTTAAGGGACAAATTGAGTTAGGTTAAGGGACAACTTGAGTTAGGTTAAGGGACAACTTGAGTTAGGTTAAGGGACAACTTGAGTTAGGTTAAGGGACAACTTGAGTTAGGTTAAGGGACAACTTGAGTTAGGTTAAGGGACAACTTGAGTTAGGTTAAGGGACAACTTGAGTTAGGTTAAGGGACAACTTGAGTTAGGTTAAGGGACAACTTGAGTTAGGTTAAGGGACAAATTGAGTTAGGTTAAGGGACAACTTGAGTTAGGTTAAGGGACAAATTGAGTTAGGTTAAGGGACAAATTGAGTTAGGTTAAGGGACAACTTGAGTTAGGTTAAGGGACAACTTGAGTTAGGTTAAGGGACAACTTGAGTTAGGTTAAGGGACAACTTGAGTTAGGTTAAGGGACAACTTGAGTTAGGTTAAGGGACAACTTGAGTTAGGTTAAGGGACAACTTGAGTTAGGTTAAGGGACAACTTGAGTTAGGTTAAGGGACAACTTGAGTTAGGTTAAGGGACAACTTGAGTTAGGTTAAGGGACAACTTGAGTTAGGTTAAGGGACAACTTGAGTTAGGTTAAGGGACAAATTGAGTTAGGTTAAGGGACAAATTGAGTTAGGTTAAGGGACAAATTGAGTTAGGTTAAGGGACAACTTGAGTTAGGTTAAGGGACAACTTGAGTTAGGTTAAGGGACAACTTGAGTTAGGTTAAGGGACAACTTGAGTTAGGTTAAGGGACAACTTGAGTTAGGTTAAGGGACAACTTGAGTTAGGTTAAGGGACAAATTGAGTTAGGTTAAGGGACAAATTGAGTTAGGTTAAGGGACAACTTGAGTTAGGTTAAGGGACAACTTGAGTTAGGTTAAGGGACAACTTGAGTTAGGTTAAGGGACAACTTGAGTTAGGTTAAGGGACAAATTGAGTTAGGTTAAGGGACAAATTGAGTTAGGTTAAGCGATAATCTGGTACAGCCACAGTTAGGTTAAGCGATAATCTGGTACAGCCACAGTTAGGTTAAGCGATAATCTGGTACAGCCACAGTTAGGTTAAGCGATAATCTGGTACAGCCACAGTTAGGTTAAGCGATAAACTGGACAGCCACAGTTAGGTTAAGCGATAAACTGGTACAGCCACAGTTAGGTTAAGCGATAAACTGGTACAGCCACAGTTAGGTTAAGCGATAAACTGGTACAGCCACAGTTAGGTTAAGCGATAAACTGGTACAGCCACAGTTAGGTTAAGCGATAAACTGGTACAGCCACAGTTAGGTTAAGCGATAAACTGGTACAGCCACAGTTAGGTTAAGCGATAAACTGGTACAGCCACAGTTAGGTTAAGCGATAAACTGGTACAGCCACAGTTAGGTTAAGCGATAAACTGGTACAGCCACAGTTAGGTTAAGCGATAAACTGGTACAGCCACAGTTAGGTTAAGCGATAAACTGGTACAGCCACAGTTAGGTTAAGCGATAAACTGGTACAGCCACAGTTAGGTTAAGCGATAAAGTTGGTTAAATTTGGTATTGTGTGGGAAGGGGGCAGAGAGAGAGGGGGGGGGGGGGTGGATAGTGGTGGCAGTACACGGATGCCTGAGTCACCGTCAGATACGTCACGTCGGTTCGATGCTTGTAGCAAGAGGCTGGCGGATGTGTGTCTCTCACTTCTGCAATTTTTCATGTGGTATAACACGAGGGCGGGGGATGATATTTGGTGCCCCTCTGTGTAGGATGTGTGTTGGTGGTGTTGATTTATCTGAGCAATGGTAGTTGTCGGAGGAGTGGGGTATTGTGCTTTTATAGGTGGACCTACTGCTCTGGTTATCATAGTGTCGACGGTGCAATGTGGCAGAGAGGATGCACTCGACATTGTCGCATTCCAGATGTTTACGTATTGTGTGTCTCCGTTGCAGGCCGAGAGTGGTGCATGTTCGAGTGTCTGGCTGACGTGCGATTCACGTTGTGTGCCCAGTCTTACAGCACGTATAGGGACATTCGCATAAATCATCTATATTTGGCCTTGCATCATTTACTAAGCAGTGCCGTGAGACGACCGAACTATTAGGAAAGTACTGATGTACCGCATAATGTTTACCTTCCACCACACGGCGAGTATCGACTGTGCCCAGCGTTGCCACCGCAGGCAGCGGTCACCGTCACCATTGTGCGGCGGAACGGAACATCTATATCCTCAGAGGAGCACTCTTTGCCGCCGGGCGTCACGTCTCGCGGCCTGCCGGCCAGCGCCCACGACGAACTTACTGCATGTATAGGGACAGCGGGAATTTGGCATACTTGATATAACTCTTC
>NW_026062362.1:102500-110000 GCF_023897955.1 Schistocerca gregaria
GTTCGGTGCTGGACTCTTCCCTGTTCGCTCGCCGCTACTGGGGGAATCCTTGTTAGTTTCTTTTCCTCCGCTTAGTAATATGCTTAAATTCAGCGGGTAGTCTCGCCTGCTCTGAGGTCGTTGTACGAGGTGTCGCACGCCACACCGCCAGCCGGCTGTGCACGCTACCGAGAAAGTACCGGTATGCGAACCGCCAGGCGACGGGCGCGCATCGCACGTTTAAGGAGACGCGGCCGGCCACACAGGCGACCACGACACTCCCACGTCTCCGAAGCGGGACAAACGCCGCGCGCTTCAGTATACGTAGCCGACCCTCAGCCAGACGTGGCCCGGGAACGGAATCCATGGACCGCAATGTGCGTTCGAAACGTCGATGTTCATGTGTCCTGCAGTTCACATGTCGACGCGCAATTTGCTGCGTTCTTCATCGACCCACGAGCCGAGTGATCCACCGTCCTGGGTGATCTTTTCCTTTTCAGTCTCCCACTGTCTCTTTCAAGACAGTAGCATTTGCGGGACTGAGGCGTCTGACGGCCCCTGTTCCACTATTTTTTTTGTGTCCAACGGCCTCACAGCCGATGGGCGTCGTACGGCTCCACACCGGAGCGGACAGGCACTCGGGCGAACGTCATTCAAAACCGGCGCCAGGCGCCAGGTACCGCAGGCCAGCCGCTCCAGAGCTTCAGCGCTCGTACCACACAACAACAACACTTCCGCTAGTTTTGAGAGGCACGCGTGGTTCCGCACGCGGCGCACGGCCACTGCCGTACAGGTAGCGTGTTGCGCGACACGACACGCACATCGAAAGACATGCAGTCTAGTCGGTAATGATCCTTCCGCAGGTTCACCTACGGAAACCTTGTTACGACTTTTACTTCCTCTAAATGATCAAGTTTGGTCATCTTTCCGGTAGCATCGGCAACGACAGAGTCGATGCCGCGTACCAGTCCGAAGACCTCACTAAATCATTCAATCGGTAGTAGCGACGGGCGGTGTGTACAAAGGGCAGGGACGTAATCAACGCGAGCTTATGACTCGCGCTTACTGGGAATTCCTCGTTCATGGGGAACAATTGCAAGCCCCAATCCCTAGCACGAAGGAGGTTCAGCGGGTTACCCCGACCTTTCGGCCTAGGAAGACACGCTGATTCCTTCAGTGTAGCGCGCGTGCGGCCCAGAACATCTAAGGGCATCACAGACCTGTTATTGCTCAATCTCGTGCGGCTAGAAGCCGCCTGTCCCTCTAAGAAGAAAAGTAATCGCTGACAGCACGAAGGATGTCACGCGACTAGTTAGCAGGCTAGAGTCTCGTTCGTTATCGGAATTAACCAGACAAATCGCTCCACCAACTAAGAACGGCCATGCACCACCACCCACCGAATCAAGAAAGAGCTATCAATCTGTCAATCCTTCCGGTGTCCGGGCCTGGTGAGGTTTCCCGTGTTGAGTCAAATTAAGCCGCAGGCTCCACTCCTGGTGGTGCCCTTCCGTCAATTCCTTTAAGTTTCAGCTTTGCAACCATACTTCCCCCGGAACCCAAAAGCTTTGGTTTCCCGGAGGCTGCCCGCCGAGTCATCGGAGGAACTGCGGCGGATCGCTGGCTGGCATCGTTTATGGTTAGAACTAGGGCGGTATCTGATCGCCTTCGAACCTCTAACTTGCGTTCTTGATTAATGAAAACATACTTGGCAAATGCTTTCGCTTCTGTTCGTCTTGCGACGATCCAAGAATTTCACCTCTAACGTCGCAATACGAATGCCCCCGCCTGTCCCTATTAATCATTACCTCGGGTTCCGAAAACCAACAAAATAGAACCGAGGTCCTATTCCATTATTCCATGCACACAGTATTCAGGCGGGCTTGCCTGCTTTAAGCACTCTAATTTGTTCAAAGTAAACGTGCCGGCCCACCGAGACACTCAACAAAGAGCACCCTGGTAGGATTTAAACGGGGTCCGCCTCGGGACGCGAAAGCACCCCTTCGGCTCGCCCCACCGGCAGGACGTCCCACGATACATGCCAGTTAAACACCGACGGGCGGTGAACCAACAGCGTGGGACACAAATCCAACTACGAGCTTTTTAACCGCAACAACTTTAATATACGCTATTGGAGCTGGAATTACCGCGGCTGCTGGCACCAGACTTGCCCTCCAATAGATACTCGTTAAAGGATTTAAAGTGTACTCATTCCGATTACGGGGCCTCGGATGAGTCCCGTATCGTTATTTTTCGTCACTACCTCCCCGTGCCGGGAGTGGGTAATTTGCGCGCCTGCTGCCTTCCTTGGATGTGGTAGCCGTTTCTCAGGCTCCCTCTCCGGAATCGAACCCTGATTCCCCGTTACCCGTTACAACCATGGTAGGCGCAGAACCTACCATCGACAGTTGATAAGGCAGACATTTGAAAGATGCGTCGCCGGTACGAGGACCGTGCGATCAGCCCAAAGTTATTCAGAGTCACCAAGGCAAACGGACCAGACAAGCCAATCCGATTGGTTTTGATCTAATAAAAGCGTCCCTTCCATCTCTGGTCGGGACTCTGTTTGCATGTATTAGCTCTAGAATTACCACAGTTATCCAAGTAACGTGGGTACGATCTAAGGAACCATAACTGATTTAATGAGCCATTCGCGGTTTCACCTTAATGCGGCTTGTACTGAGACATGCATGGCTTAATCTTTGAGACAAGCATATGACTACTGGCAGGATCAACCAGGGAGCTGCGTCAACTAGAGCTGAGCAGCCGGCCGCCCGGGAGTGTGTCCCGGGGGCCCGCGCGAACACGCAAGCGTCCGCTCAATTATTCTGCAAACAGGAGGAGGCCGAGCTCCCCTGCACGATACACCTCGAAACCCTCTCAGGTCCCGGCGGCGCGCAGCGCCGTCCTAGGTACTTGGTCGGTTTCGAGAGAGGCGCAATCGCCCGGAGTTAGGCGAGTAGACGGTTTTAGTGCGAACACCCTTGCTCCCAACTGAGCTTGCCGCTGCCGACAGAGGCCCGGGAGCGTGCTGTCGTGGCATTGCCGGCGGGAGACAACACGCGCCACCTATGGTGACCGGCAGCTCCAACGCCAGCGCCACACAAGGGCAAAGCCCCACTTGGGTGCAGAAGCGAACTCTCCCAGCACAGCGCACGCGCCAACACGTCCGCACAACTGCGATACAAACCACCTGCGAGAACCGCTGGGGCGACCGAGCAGCAGACGGCGTCGCGGCGCCGAGTGCCAGGCGGCGGCGCATCCTCAACGCACACAGTCCTCAATCAGACCAGCACACTGCAGATGTCCACCGCGCTTCGCACCGGGCTCGGCTGAACCAACTTTGGCCGCCAGGCGCCGCGTGCAGGGTGCGCCGCAGCGTAGCTGCGCCGCCTGCCGGGCCCGTCGGCTGGCGCTCCTGCCACTCGGCGCCCCCCACCAGCCGCCTGTTGCGCGTGCGCCCACGCAGCGCGCGGCCAACACGCCGGGCGGCCCCCCTTCACCGGCCGGGAACAGTCCCACCAAGCCACCGCCGCGTATCGCTTCATACCCACATGGGCCTAGTCACGCGTGTGGATGTGGCGGGTACCGCTGAAACAACCGGTTAATAGCTGTACCGATCGTCGCCATCACAGATTCACCTCCAGCGTGAACAACCGCTCAACAACGGATTTCCAGTTCATTTGCGTATCTTGGGCAGTAAACGTAGATGTCCACCTACATTTGCGAATTCAACAATTCTTGCATGCCAGGATGTCATGTGTCACGACACGCTACATCAGACCACATACACACTGCGACATGTGCAGAAGAGAACACGTGGAAGGTGGCCCGCGCACGTATGCGATGTACCTTCCGCGATCCACTGTCAACCGGCATCTGCGGCATGTCCCAGATATGGAACGCGGTCCACCAGGGTAGCACTTTGTGTGAGGCAATACGACAAAGTCGGAATACACGCGTCACTACATCAGACGGCTCACGCTGACCTGACCTGACCTGACTCACCGCACCACCACCCCCAGCGACCCAGGGTGACATACAATGCGTTCGTACGTTCCTCCCACACGCCTCTACGGCGTACCACAGTGCAACCTAGCTGTTATTGGGAGACGAGACAAGTAGCATCAAGCACAACATATGGAAATTGAGATTCGACACCGTTGGGCACAGCCAGCGTACGGTCACACGTATCACACTACTTCACTCTGTACGTAACGACCGATGATCGGTACAGCGTGTGGGTTACGCGTACGACATCAGCGGACAATGGACACAGACCATACCACGACGTACACTGAGGGCGTCGACATCTGAATGCAACTGAACAGCTGCGAGGCTCATTTAACACTCAAACGCCAGACCGACCAGCTTGAGAGGACAGAGACACAAAGAGGGGGACAGAGGGGGACAGAGGGGGGGGAGGGGGGGGGTCGGCGATATAGTCCTATTGCAGTACAATTGACAGTGGATAGCAGGAATATGTGGAAAGTAAGCAACACTCGCAAGACATCTACATGAGGATAACAACGACACCAGAGATTCCGAGCAGTGAACTATGTTAGGCAAAGGGACAACGTGGGTTAGGTTAAGGGACAACGTGGGTTAGGTTAAGGGACAACGTGGGTTAGGTTAAGGGACAACGTGGGTTAGGTTAAGGGACAACGTGGGTTAGGTTAAGGGACAACGTGGGTTAGGTTAAGGGACAACGTGGGTTAGGTTAAGGGACAACGTGGGTTAGGTTAAGGGACAACGTGGGTTAGGTTAAGGGACAACGTGGGTTAGGTTAAGGGACAACGTGGGTTAGGTTAAGGGACAACGTGGGTTAGGTTAAGGGACAACGTGGGTTAGGTTAAGGGACAACGTGGGTTAGGTTAAGGGACAACGTGGGTTAGGTTAAGGGACAACGTGGGTTAGGTTAAGGGACAACGTCGGTTAGGTTAAGGGACAACGTCGGTTAGGTTAAGGGACAACGTGGGTTAGGTTAAGGGACAACGTGGGTTAGGTTAAGGGACAACGTGGGTTAGGTTAAGGGACAACGTGGGTTAGGTTAAGGGACAACGTGGGTTAGGTTAAGGGACAACGTGGGTTAGGTTAAGGGACAACGTGGGTTAGGTTAAGGGACAACTTGAGTTAGGTTAAGGGACAACTTGAGTTAGGTTAAGGGACAACTTGAGTTAGGTTAAGGGACAACTTGAGTTAGGTTAAGGGACAACTTGAGTTAGGTTAAGGGACAACTTGAGTTAGGTTAAGGGACAACTTGAGTTAGGTTAAGGGACAACTTGAGTTAGGTTAAGGGACAACTTGAGTTAGGTTAAGGGACAACTTGAGTTAGGTTAAGGGACAAATTGAGTTAGGTTAAGGGACAAATTGAGTTAGGTTAAGGGACAAATTGAGTTAGGTTAAGGGACAAATTGAGTTAGGTTAAGGGACAAATTGAGTTAGGTTAAGGGACAAATTGAGTTAGGTTAAGGGACAAATTGAGTTAGGTTAAGGGACAAATTGAGTTAGGTTAAGGGACAACTTGAGTTAGGTTAAGGGACAAATTGAGTTAGGTTAAGGGACAACTTGAGTTAGGTTAAGGGACAACTTGAGTTAGGTTAAGGGACAACTTGAGTTAGGTTAAGGGACAACTTGAGTTAGGTTAAGGGACAACTTGAGTTAGGTTAAGGGACAACTTGAGTTAGGTTAAGGGACAACTTGAGTTAGGTTAAGGGACAACTTGAGTTAGGTTAAGGGACAACTTGAGTTAGGTTAAGGGACAACTTGAGTTAGGTTAAGGGACAACTTGAGTTAGGTTAAGGGACAAATTGAGTTAGGTTAAGGGACAAATTGAGTTAGGTTAAGGGACAACTTGAGTTAGGTTAAGGGACAAATTGAGTTAGGTTAAGGGACAAATTGAGTTAGGTTAAGGGACAACTTGAGTTAGGTTAAGGGACAACTTGAGTTAGGTTAAGGGACAACTTGAGTTAGGTTAAGGGACAACTTGAGTTAGGTTAAGGGACAACTTGAGTTAGGTTAAGGGACAACTTGAGTTAGGTTAAGGGACAACTTGAGTTAGGTTAAGGGACAACTTGAGTTAGGTTAAGGGACAACTTGAGTTAGGTTAAGGGACAACTTGAGTTAGGTTAAGGGACAACTTGAGTTAGGTTAAGGGACAAATTGAGTTAGGTTAAGGGACAAATTGAGTTAGGTTAAGGGACAACTTGAGTTAGGTTAAGGGACAACTTGAGTTAGGTTAAGGGACAACTTGAGTTAGGTTAAGGGACAACTTGAGTTAGGTTAAGGGACAACTTGAGTTAGGTTAAGGGACAACTTGAGTTAGGTTAAGGGACAAATTGAGTTAGGTTAAGGGACAAATTGAGTTAGGTTAAGGGACAAATTGAGTTAGGTTAAGGGACAAATTGAGTTAGGTTAAGGGACAACTTGAGTTAGGTTAAGGGACAACTTGAGTTAGGTTAAGGGACAACTTGAGTTAGGTTAAGGGACAAATTGAGTTAGGTTAAGGGACAAATTGAGTTAGGTTAAGCGATAATCTGGTACAGCCACAGTTAGGTTAAGCGATAATCTGGTACAGCCACAGTTAGGTTAAGCGATAATCTGGTACAGCCACAGTTAGGTTAAGCGATAATCTGGTACAGCCACAGTTAGGTTAAGCGATAAACTGGTACAGCCACAGTTAGGTTAAGCGATAAACTGGTACAGCCACAGTTAGGTTAAGCGATAAACTGGTACAGCCACAGTTAGGTTAAGCGATAAACTGGTACAGCCACAGTTAGGTTAAGCGATAAACTGGTACAGCCACAGTTAGGTTAAGCGATAAACTGGTACAGCCACAGTTAGGTTAAGCGATAAACTGGTACAGCCACAGTTAGGTTAAGCGATAAACTGGTACAGCCACAGTTAGGTTAAGCGATAAACTGGTACAGCCACAGTTAGGTTAAGCGATAAACTGGTACAGCCACAGTTAGGTTAAGCGATAAACTGGTACAGCCACAGTTAGGTTAAGCGATAAACTGGTACAGCCACAGTTAGGTTAAGCGATAAACTGGTACAGCCACAGTTAGGTTAAGCGATAAACTGGTACAGCCACAGTTAGGTTAAGCGATAAAGTTGGTTAAATTTGGTATTGTGTGGGAAGGGGGCAGAGAGAGAGGGGGGGGGGGGTGGATAGTGGTGGCAGTACACGGATGCCTGAGTCACCGTCAGATACGTCACGTCGGTTCGATGCTTGTAGCAAGAGGCTGGCGGATGTGTGTCTCTCACTTCTGCAATTTTTCATGTGGTATAACACGAGGGCGGGGGATGATATTTGGTGCCCCTCTGTGTAGGATGTGTGTTGGTGGTGTTGATTTATCTGAGCAATGGTAGTTGTCGGAGGAGTGGGGTATTGTGCTTTTATAGGTGGACCTACTGCTCTGGTTATCATAGTGTCGACGGTGCAATGTGGCAGAGAGGATGCACTCGACATTGTCGCATTCCAGATGTTTACGTATTGTGTGTCTCCGTTGCAGGCCGAGAGTG
>NW_026062362.1:117500-122500 GCF_023897955.1 Schistocerca gregaria
GCTGGAATTACCGCGGCTGCTGGCACCAGACTTGCCCTCCAATAGATACTCGTTAAAGGATTTAAAGTGTACTCATTCCGATTACGGGGCCTCGGATGAGTCCCGTATCGTTATTTTTCGTCACTACCTCCCCGTGCCGGGAGTGGGTAATTTGCGCGCCTGCTGCCTTCCTTGGATGTGGTAGCCGTTTCTCAGGCTCCCTCTCCGGAATCGAACCCTGATTCCCCGTTACCCGTTACAACCATGGTAGGCGCAGAACCTACCATCGACAGTTGATAAGGCAGACATTTGAAAGATGCGTCGCCGGTACGAGGACCGTGCGATCAGCCCAAAGTTATTCAGAGTCACCAAGGCAAACGGACCAGACAAGCCAATCCGATTGGTTTTGATCTAATAAAAGCGTCCCTTCCATCTCTGGTCGGGACTCTGTTTGCATGTATTAGCTCTAGAATTACCACAGTTATCCAAGTAACGTGGGTACGATCTAAGGAACCATAACTGATTTAATGAGCCATTCGCGGTTTCACCTTAATGCGGCTTGTACTGAGACATGCATGGCTTAATCTTTGAGACAAGCATATGACTACTGGCAGGATCAACCAGGGAGCTGCGTCAACTAGAGCTGAGCAGCCGGCCGCCCGGGAGTGTGTCCCGGGGGCCCGCGCGAACACGCAAGCGTCCGCTCAATTATTCTGCAAACAGGAGGAGGCCGAGCTCCCCTGCACGATACACCTCGAAACCCTCTCAGGTCCCGGCGGCGCGCAGCGCCGTCCTAGGTACTTGGTCGGTTTCGAGAGAGGCGCAATCGCCCGGAGTTAGGCGAGTAGACGGTTTTAGTGCGAACACCCTTGCTCCCAACTGAGCTTGCCGCTGCCGACAGAGGCCCGGGAGCGTGCTGTCGTGGCATTGCCGGCGGGAGACAACACGCGCCACCTATGGTGACCGGCAGCTCCAACGCCAGCGCCACACAAGGGCAAAGCCCCACTTGGGTGCAGAAGCGAACTCTCCCAGCACAGCGCACGCGCCAACACGTCCGCACAACTGCGATACAAACCACCTGCGAGAACCGCTGGGGCGACCGAGCAGCAGACGGCGTCGCGGCGCCGAGTGCCAGGCGGCGGCGCATCCTCAACGCACACAGTCCTCAATCAGACCAGCACACTGCAGATGTCCACCGCGCTTCGCACCGGGCTCGGCTGAACCAACTTTGGCCGCCAGGCGCCGCGTGCAGGGTGCGCCGCAGCGTAGCTGCGCCGCCTGCCGGGCCCGTCGGCTGGCGCTCCTGCCACTCGGCGCCCCCCACCAGCCGCCTGTTGCGCGTGCGCCCACGCAGCGCGCGGCCAACACGCCGGGCGGCCCCCCTTCACCGGCCGGGAACAGTCCCACCAAGCCACCGCCGCGTATCGCTTCATACCCACATGGGCCTAGTCACGCGTGTGGATGTGGCGGGTACCGCTGAAACAACCGGTTAATAGCTGTACCGATCGTCGCCATCACAGATTCACCTCCAGCGTGAACAACCGCTCAACAACGGATTTCCAGTTCATTTGCGTATCTTGGGCAGTAAACGTAGATGTCCACCTACATTTGCGAATTCAACAATTCTTGCATGCCAGGATGTCATGTGTCACGACACGCTACATCAGACCACATACACACTGCGACATGTGCAGAAGAGAACACGTGGAAGGTGGCCCGCGCACGTATGCGATGTACCTTCCGCGATCCACTGTCAACCGGCATCTGCGGCATGTCCCAGATATGGAACGCGGTCCACCAGGGTAGCACTTTGTGTGAGGCAATACGACAAAGTCGGAATACACGCGTCACTACATCAGACGGCTCACGCTGACCTGACCTGACCTGACTCACCGCACCACCACCCCCAGCGACCCAGGGTGACATACAATGCGTTCGTACGTTCCTCCCACACGCCTCTACGGCGTACCACAGTGCAACCTAGCTGTTATTGGGAGACGAGACAAGTAGCATCAAGCACAACATATGGAAATTGAGATTCGACACCGTTGGGCACAGCCAGCGTACGGTCACACGTATCACACTACTTCACTCTGTACGTAACGACCGATGATCGGTACAGCGTGTGGGTTACGCGTACGACATCAGCGGACAATGGACACAGACCATACCACGACGTACACTGAGGGCGTCGACATCTGAATGCAACTGAACAGCTGCGAGGCTCATTTAACACTCAAACGCCAGACCGACCAGCTTGAGAGGACAGAGACACAAAGAGGGGGACAGAGGGGGACAGAGGGGGGGGAGGGGGGGGGTCGGCGATATAGTCCTATTGCAGTACAATTGACAGTGGATAGCAGGAATATGTGGAAAGTAAGCAACACTCGCAAGACATCTACATGAGGATAACAACGACACCAGAGATTCCGAGCAGTGAACTATGTTAGGCAAAGGGACAACGTGGGTTAGGTTAAGGGACAACGTGGGTTAGGTTAAGGGACAACGTGGGTTAGGTTAAGGGACAACGTGGGTTAGGTTAAGGGACAACGTGGGTTAGGTTAAGGGACAACGTGGGTTAGGTTAAGGGACAACGTGGGTTAGGTTAAGGGACAACGTGGGTTAGGTTAAGGGACAACGTGGGTTAGGTTAAGGGACAACGTGGGTTAGGTTAAGGGACAACGTGGGTTAGGTTAAGGGACAACGTGGGTTAGGTTAAGGGACAACGTGGGTTAGGTTAAGGGACAACGTGGGTTAGGTTAAGGGACAACGTGGGTTAGGTTAAGGGACAACGTCGGTTAGGTTAAGGGACAACGTGGGTTAGGTTAAGGGACAACGTGGGTTAGGTTAAGGGACAACGTGGGTTAGGTTAAGGGACAACGTGGGTTAGGTTAAGGGACAACGTGGGTTAGGTTAAGGGACAACGTGGGTTAGGTTAAGGGACAACGTGGGTTAGGTTAAGGGACAACTTGAGTTAGGTTAAGGGACAACTTGAGTTAGGTTAAGGGACAACTTGAGTTAGGTTAAGGGACAACTTGAGTTAGGTTAAGGGACAACTTGAGTTAGGTTAAGGGACAACTTGAGTTAGGTTAAGGGACAACTTGAGTTAGGTTAAGGGACAACTTGAGTTAGGTTAAGGGACAACTTGAGTTAGGTTAAGGGACAAATTGAGTTAGGTTAAGGGACAAATTGAGTTAGGTTAAGGGACAAATTGAGTTAGGTTAAGGGACAAATTGAGTTAGGTTAAGGGACAAATTGAGTTAGGTTAAGGGACAAATTGAGTTAGGTTAAGGGACAAATTGAGTTAGGTTAAGGGACAACTTGAGTTAGGTTAAGGGACAAATTGAGTTAGGTTAAGGGACAACTTGAGTTAGGTTAAGGGACAACTTGAGTTAGGTTAAGGGACAACTTGAGTTAGGTTAAGGGACAACTTGAGTTAGGTTAAGGGACAACTTGAGTTAGGTTAAGGGACAACTTGAGTTAGGTTAAGGGACAACTTGAGTTAGGTTAAGGGACAACTTGAGTTAGGTTAAGGGACAACTTGAGTTAGGTTAAGGGACAACTTGAGTTAGGTTAAGGGACAAATTGAGTTAGGTTAAGGGACAAATTGAGTTAGGTTAAGGGACAAATTGAGTTAGGTTAAGGGACAACTTGAGTTAGGTTAAGGGACAAATTGAGTTAGGTTAAGGGACAAATTGAGTTAGGTTAAGGGACAACTTGAGTTAGGTTAAGGGACAACTTGAGTTAGGTTAAGGGACAACTTGAGTTAGGTTAAGGGACAACTTGAGTTAGGTTAAGGGACAACTTGAGTTAGGTTAAGGGACAACTTGAGTTAGGTTAAGGGACATCTTGAGTTAGGTTAAGGGACAACTTGAGTTAGGTTAAGGGACAACTTGAGTTAGGTTAAGGGACAACTTGAGTTAGGTTAAGGGACAACTTGAGTTAGGTTAAGGGACAACTTGAGTTAGGTTAAGGGACAACTTGAGTTAGGTTAAGGGACAAATTGAGTTAGGTTAAGGGACAAATTGAGTTAGGTTAAGGGACAAATTGAGTTAGGTTAAGGGACAACTTGAGTTAGGTTAAGGGACAACTTGAGTTAGGTTAAGGGACAACTTGAGTTAGGTTAAGGGACAACTTGAGTTAGGTTAAGGGACAACTTGAGTTAGGTTAAGGGACAACTTGAGTTAGGTTAAGGGACAAATTGAGTTAGGTTAAGGGACAAATTGAGTTAGGTTAAGGGACAACTTGAGTTAGGTTAAGGGACAACTTGAGTTAGGTTAAGGGACAACTTGAGTTAGGTTAAGGGACAACTTGAGTTAGGTTAAGGGACAAATTGAGTTAGGTTAAGGGACAAATTGAGTTAGGTTAAGCGATAATCTGGTACAGCCACAGTTAGGTTAAGCGATAATCTGGTACAGCCACAGTTAGGTTAAGCGATAATCTGGTACAGCCACAGTTAGGTTAAGCGATAATCTGGTACAGCCACAGTTAGGTTAAGCGATAAACTGGTACAGCCACAGTTAGGTTAAGCGATAAACTGGTACAGCCACAGTTAGGTTAAGCGATAAACTGGTACAGCCACAGTTAGGTTAAGCGATAAACTGGTACAGCCACAGTTAGGTTAAGCGATAAACTGGTACAGCCACAGTTAGGTTAAGCGATAAACTGGTACAGCCACAGTTAGGTTAAGCGATAAACTGGTACAGCCACAGTTAGGTTAAGCGATAAACTGGTACAGCCACAGTTAGGTTAAGCGATAAACTGGTACAGCCACAGTTAGGTTAAGCGATAAACTGGTACAGCCACAGTTAGGTTAAGCGATAAACTGGTACAGCCACAGTTAGGTTAAGCGATAAACTGGTACAGCCACAGTTAGGTTAAGCGATAAACTGGTACAGCCACAGTTAGGTTAAGCGATAAAGTTGGTTAAATTTGGTATTGTGTGGGAAGGGGGCAGAGAGAGAGGGGGGGGGGGGTGGATAGTGGTGGCAGTACACGGATGCCTGAGTCACCGTCAGATA
>NW_026062362.1:127500-134046 GCF_023897955.1 Schistocerca gregaria
AGGTCCGTCATCCGGGAAGAACCGCGCGCGCTTGCCGGGAGCCCGAGCGCCCAAAGGGGCGAATCGACTCCTCCAGATATACCGCCGAGCAGCCAGCCAGGACACCGGGGCTCTGCCCAACAGACGCGAACCGAGGCCCGCGGAAGGACAGGCTGCGCACCCGGGCCGTAGGCCGGCACCCAGCGGGTCGCGACGTCCTACTAGGGGAGAAGTGCGGCCCACCGCACACCGGAACGGCCCCACCCCGCGGCGAGTGGAAAGGCAACCGGACACGACCCCGCCGCGGATTGCTCCGCGCGGGCGGCCGGCCCCATCTGCCGAGGGCGGGGGCCAGTGGCCGGATGGGCGTGAATCTCACCCGTTCGACCTTTCGGACTTCTCACGTTTACCCCAGAACGGTTTCACGTACTTTTGAACTCTCTCTTCAAAGTTCTTTTCAACTTTCCCTCACGGTACTTGTTCGCTATCGGTCTCGTGGTCATATTTAGTCTCAGATGGAGTTTACCACCCACTTGGAGCTGCACTCTCAAGCAACCCGACTCGAAGGAGAGGTCCCGCCGACGCTCGCACCGGCCGCTACGGGCCTGGCACCCTCTACGGGCCGTGGCCTCATTCAAGTTGGACTTGGGCTCGGCGCGAGGCGTCGGGGTAGTGGACCCTCCCAAACACCACATGCCACGACAGGCGGCAGCCTGCGGGGTTCGGTGCTGGACTCTTCCCTGTTCGCTCGCCGCTACTGGGGGAATCCTTGTTAGTTTCTTTTCCTCCGCTTAGTAATATGCTTAAATTCAGCGGGTAGTCTCGCCTGCTCTGAGGTCGTTGTACGAGGTGTCGCACGCCACACCGCCAGCCGGCTGTGCACGCTACCGAGAAAGTACCGGTATGCGAACCGCCAGGCGACGGGCGCGCATCGCACGTTTAAGGAGACGCGGCCGGCCACACAGGCGACCACGACACTCCCACGTCTCCGAAGCGGGACAAACGCCGCGCGCTTCAGTATACGTAGCCGACCCTCAGCCAGACGTGGCCCGGGAACGGAATCCATGGACCGCAATGTGCGTTCGAAACGTCGATGTTCATGTGTCCTGCAGTTCACATGTCGACGCGCAATTTGCTGCGTTCTTCATCGACCCACGAGCCGAGTGATCCACCGTCCTGGGTGATCTTTTCCTTTTCAGTCTCCCACTGTCTCTTTCAAGACAGTAGCATTTGCGGGACTGAGGCGTCTGACGGCCCCTGTTCCACTATTTTTTTTGTGTCCAACGGCCTCACAGCCGATGGGCGTCGTACGGCTCCACACCGGAGCGGACAGGCACTCGGGCGAACGTCATTCAAAACCGGCGCCAGGCGCCAGGTACCGCAGGCCAGCCGCTCCAGAGCTTCAGCGCTCGTACCACACAACAACAACACTTCCGCTAGTTTTGAGAGGCACGCGTGGTTCCGCACGCGGCGCACGGCCACTGCCGTACAGGTAGCGTGTTGCGCGACACGACACGCACATCGAAAGACATGCAGTCTAGTCGGTAATGATCCTTCCGCAGGTTCACCTACGGAAACCTTGTTACGACTTTTACTTCCTCTAAATGATCAAGTTTGGTCATCTTTCCGGTAGCATCGGCAACGACAGAGTCGATGCCGCGTACCAGTCCGAAGACCTCACTAAATCATTCAATCGGTAGTAGCGACGGGCGGTGTGTACAAAGGGCAGGGACGTAATCAACGCGAGCTTATGACTCGCGCTTACTGGGAATTCCTCGTTCATGGGGAACAATTGCAAGCCCCAATCCCTAGCACGAAGGAGGTTCAGCGGGTTACCCCGACCTTTCGGCCTAGGAAGACACGCTGATTCCTTCAGTGTAGCGCGCGTGCGGCCCAGAACATCTAAGGGCATCACAGACCTGTTATTGCTCAATCTCGTGCGGCTAGAAGCCGCCTGTCCCTCTAAGAAGAAAAGTAATCGCTGACAGCACGAAGGATGTCACGCGACTAGTTAGCAGGCTAGAGTCTCGTTCGTTATCGGAATTAACCAGACAAATCGCTCCACCAACTAAGAACGGCCATGCACCACCACCCACCGAATCAAGAAAGAGCTATCAATCTGTCAATCCTTCCGGTGTCCGGGCCTGGTGAGGTTTCCCGTGTTGAGTCAAATTAAGCCGCAGGCTCCACTCCTGGTGGTGCCCTTCCGTCAATTCCTTTAAGTTTCAGCTTTGCAACCATACTTCCCCCGGAACCCAAAAGCTTTGGTTTCCCGGAGGCTGCCCGCCGAGTCATCGGAGGAACTGCGGCGGATCGCTGGCTGGCATCGTTTATGGTTAGAACTAGGGCGGTATCTGATCGCCTTCGAACCTCTAACTTTCGTTCTTGATTAATGAAAACATACTTGGCAAATGCTTTCGCTTCTGTTCGTCTTGCGACGATCCAAGAATTTCACCTCTAACGTCGCAATACGAATGCCCCCGCCTGTCCCTATTAATCATTACCTCGGGTTCCGAAAACCAACAAAATAGAACCGAGGTCCTATTCCATTATTCCATGCACACAGTATTCAGGCGGGCTTGCCTGCTTTAAGCACTCTAATTTGTTCAAAGTAAACGTGCCGGCCCACCGAGACACTCAACAAAGAGCACCCTGGTAGGATTTAAACGGGGTCCGCCTCGGGACGCGAAAGCACCCCTTCGGCTCGCCCCACCGGCAGGACGTCCCACGATACATGCCAGTTAAACACCGACGGGCGGTGAACCAACAGCGTGGGACACAAATCCAACTACGAGCTTTTTAACCGCAACAACTTTAATATACGCTATTGGAGCTGGAATTACCGCGGCTGCTGGCACCAGACTTGCCCTCCAATAGATACTCGTTAAAGGATTTAAAGTGTACTCATTCCGATTACGGGGCCTCGGATGAGTCCCGTATCGTTATTTTTCGTCACTACCTCCCCGTGCCGGGAGTGGGTAATTTGCGCGCCTGCTGCCTTCCTTGGATGTGGTAGCCGTTTCTCAGGCTCCCTCTCCGGAATCGAACCCTGATTCCCCGTTACCCGTTACAACCATGGTAGGCGCAGAACCTACCATCGACAGTTGATAAGGCAGACATTTGAAAGATGCGTCGCCGGTACGAGGACCGTGCGATCAGCCCAAAGTTATTCAGAGTCACCAAGGCAAACGGACCAGACAAGCCAATCCGATTGGTTTTGATCTAATAAAAGCGTCCCTTCCATCTCTGGTCGGGACTCTGTTTGCATGTATTAGCTCTAGAATTACCACAGTTATCCAAGTAACGTGGGTACGATCTAAGGAACCATAACTGATTTAATGAGCCATTCGCGGTTTCACCTTAATGCGGCTTGTACTGAGACATGCATGGCTTAATCTTTGAGACAAGCATATGACTACTGGCAGGATCAACCAGGGAGCTGCGTCAACTAGAGCTGAGCAGCCGGCCGCCCGGGAGTGTGTCCCGGGGGCCCGCGCGAACACGCAAGCGTCCGCTCAATTATTCTGCAAACAGGAGGAGGCCGAGCTCCCCTGCACGATACACCTCGAAACCCTCTCAGGTCCCGGCGGCGCGCAGCGCCGTCCTAGGTACTTGGTCGGTTTCGAGAGAGGCGCAATCGCCCGGAGTTAGGCGAGTAGACGGTTTTAGTGCGAACACCCTTGCTCCCAACTGAGCTTGCCGCTGCCGACAGAGGCCCGGGAGCGTGCTGTCGTGGCATTGCCGGCGGGAGACAACACGCGCCACCTATGGTGACCGGCAGCTCCAACGCCAGCGCCACACAAGGGCAAAGCCCCACTTGGGTGCAGAAGCGAACTCTCCCAGCACAGCGCACGCGCCAACACGTCCGCACAACTGCGATACAAACCACCTGCGAGAACCGCTGGGGCGACCGAGCAGCAGACGGCGTCGCGGCGCCGAGTGCCAGGCGGCGGCGCATCCTCAACGCACACAGTCCTCAATCAGACCAGCACACTGCAGATGTCCACCGCGCTTCGCACCGGGCTCGGCTGAACCAACTTTGGCCGCCAGGCGCCGCGTGCAGGGTGCGCCGCAGCGTAGCTGCGCCGCCTGCCGGGCCCGTCGGCTGGCGCTCCTGCCACTCGGCGCCCCCCACCAGCCGCCTGTTGCGCGTGCGCCCACGCAGCGCGCGGCCAACACGCCGGGCGGCCCCCCTTCACCGGCCGGGAACAGTCCCACCAAGCCACCGCCGCGTATCGCTTCATACCCACATGGGCCTAGTCACGCGTGTGGATGTGGCGGGTACCGCTGAAACAACCGGTTAATAGCTGTACCGATCGTCGCCATCACAGATTCACCTCCAGCGTGAACAACCGCTCAACAACGGATTTCCAGTTCATTTGCGTATCTTGGGCAGTAAACGTAGATGTCCACCTACATTTGCGAATTCAACAATTCTTGCATGCCAGGATGTCATGTGTCACGACACGCTACATCAGACCACATACACACTGCGACATGTGCAGAAGAGAACACGTGGAAGGTGGCCCGCGCACGTATGCGATGTACCTTCCGCGATCCACTGTCAACCGGCATCTGCGGCATGTCCCAGATATGGAACGCGGTCCACCAGGGTAGCACTTTGTGTGAGGCAATACGACAAAGTCGGAATACACGCGTCACTACATCAGACGGCTCACGCTGACCTGACCTGACCTGACTCACCGCACCACCACCCCCAGCGACCCAGGGTGACATACAATGCGTTCGTACGTTCCTCCCACACGCCTCTACGGCGTACCACAGTGCAACCTAGCTGTTATTGGGAGACGAGACAAGTAGCATCAAGCACAACATATGGAAATTGAGATTCGACACCGTTGGGCACAGCCAGCGTACGGTCACACGTATCACACTACTTCACTCTGTACGTAACGACCGATGATCGGTACAGCGTGTGGGTTACGCGTACGACATCAGCGGACAATGGACACAGACCATACCACGACGTACACTGAGGGCGTCGACATCTGAATGCAACTGAACAGCTGCGAGGCTCATTTAACACTCAAACGCCAGACCGACCAGCTTGAGAGGACAGAGACACAAAGAGGGGGACAGAGGGGGACAGAGGGGGGGGAGGGGGGGGGGTCGGCGATATAGTCCTATTGCAGTACAATTGACAGTGGATAGCAGGAATATGTGGAAAGTAAGCAACACTCGCAAGACATCTACATGAGGATAACAACGACACCAGAGATTCCGAGCAGTGAACTATGTTAGGCAAAGGGACAACGTGGGTTAGGTTAAGGGACAACGTGGGTTAGGTTAAGGGACAACGTGGGTTAGGTTAAGGGACAACGTGGGTTAGGTTAAGGGACAACGTGGGTTAGGTTAAGGGACAACGTGGGTTAGGTTAAGGGACAACGTGGGTTAGGTTAAGGGACAACGTGGGTTAGGTTAAGGGACAACGTGGGTTAGGTTAAGGGACAACGTGGGTTAGGTTAAGGGACAACGTGGGTTAGGTTAAGGGACAACGTGGGTTAGGTTAAGGGACAACGTGGGTTAGGTTAAGGGACAACGTGGGTTAGGTTAAGGGACAACGTGGGTTAGGTTAAGGGACAACGTGGGTTAGGTTAAGGGACAACGTGGGTTAGGTTAAGGGACAACGTCGGTTAGGTTAAGGGACAACGTGGGTTAGGTTAAGGGACAACGTGGGTTAGGTTAAGGGACAACGTGGGTTAGGTTAAGGGACAACGTGGGGTTAGGTTAAGGGACAACGTGGGTTAGGTTAAGGGACAACGTGGGTTAGGTTAAGGGACAACGTGGGTTAGGTTAAGGGACAACTTGAGTTAGGTTAAGGGACAACTTGAGTTAGGTTAAGGGACAACTTGAGTTAGGTTAAGGGACAACTTGAGTTAGGTTAAGGGACAACTTGAGTTAGGTTTAAGGGACAACTTGAGTTAGGTTAAGGGACAACTTGAGTTAGGTTAAGGGACAACTTGAGTTAGGTTAAGGGACAACTTGAGTTAGGTTAAGGGACAAATTGAGTTAGGTTAAGGGACAAATTGAGTTAGGTTAAGGGACAAATTGAGTTAGGTTAAGGGACAAATTGAGTTAGGTTAAGGGACAAATTGAGTTAGGTTAAGGGACAAATTGAGTTAGGTTAAGGGACAAATTGAGTTAGGTTAAGGGACAAATTGAGTTAGGTTAAGGGACAAATTGAGTTAGGTTAAGGGACAAATTGAGTTAGGTTAAGGGACAACTTGAGTTAGGTTAAGGGACAACTTGAGTTAGGTTAAGGGACAACTTGAGTTAGGTTAAGGGACAACTTGAGTTAGGTTAAGGGACAACTTGAGTTAGGTTAAGGGACAACTTGAGTTAGGTTAAGGGACAACTTGAGTTAGGTTAAGGGACAACTTGAGTTAGGTTAAGGGACAACTTGAGTTAGGTTAAGGGACAACTTGAGTTAGGTTAAGGGACAACTTGAGTTAGGTTAAGGGACAACTTGAGTTAGGTTAAGGGACAACTTGAGTTAGGTTAAGGGACAACTTGAGTTAGGTTAAGGGACATCTGTCTCGCGTGTGT
>NW_026062363.1:0-87500 GCF_023897955.1 Schistocerca gregaria
AAAGAAGACCGAGAAGAAGGCCTAAAAGAGAGACAGCGCAATCGGCAACCGCCGCGTGCTCCCTTGGCACGCAGCGCGCCATTTGCCGCCTCGGCTCAAAAAAACAAAACACAATCGGCCCTTTTCAGGGCCACCACACAAACCTACGTCCAAAGCAGAATTCCAGTCGTTCGTCGCACCACTTTTCTCTCTCTCTCTCTCTCTCTCTCTCTCTCTCTTTCTGTGTACGGTTTTTCCTTCTTACACACACAGGCGCCGCCATCTTGTACACACGTACTTGGCCACCTCCTCCACTCCACTCCACGCACGCACAGTCTCGCGACCATTAACCAGCACACGTGGCGCACAACAACACACCTCAAAAATAACCCCTCGGCACTCAGCCGCGCCGCAACACACAGCCCATCCACCGACAAGAAGCATACAAGCAAAGAGGGAGGGGAAGGAAGGAAGGAAGGAAGGAGCTCACACAACGCAAGGGCACGCTTCCTTCCCTCCCAACCGCACCGCACACCACGTCAAAAAAAACTCCAAACAAAACTAAAAGGCCAAGTAGACTAAAAAGGAAAAGAAAAACCAGCAACACAGACTCTTTCGCACTTTTCAACTTCCGATCACTGTGGTGGCCCTGAAAAGGGCCGTTTTTCAATCTATCTCTCTTTCCTTCCTTCGGTCTCACACCGCCTAACCGCCGAAACCGTACAGGGTGCGCCCCTGCCTCTTCAGGGCGTACACCACGTCCATGGCCGTCACAGTCTTGCGCTTGGCGTGCTCAGTGTACGTCACCGCGTCGCGGATCACGTTCTCCAGGAACACCTTCAGCACTCCGCGCGTCTCCTCGTAGATCAGACCAGAGATGCGCTTCACGCCGCCCCTGCGCGCCAGGCGGCGGATCGCGGGCTTCGTGATGCCCTGGATGTTGTCGCGCAACACCTTGCGGTGCCGCTTGGCGCCACCCTTGCCGAGCCCCTTTCCTCCCTTGCCGCGGCCTGTCATTCTTCTTCTTCAAGCGTCTCAACCACAATAATATAAAAAACAGAAAGCAAGGCAAGCTCCTCACCCGGCGCTAGCGAGTCGGCTACGGTTGTGGCGCCCAGCGCGCGCGCCGCCCCCCTATATAGACTCTGGGGCCCCGCGGCCCGCCCTCCCCTCCCCCCACCACCGCGCACCGAGGGCATATAAGCGCAGCACCCGGGGCGCGCGGGCCCGTTGTCAAGGCAGCACCGGACGCCGTCGCGCACGCATATCCTCCACGCCGCATCCGCATCCGCATCCGCAGTAGCCATGGCCCGGACAAAGCAAACGGCCCGCAAGTCCACCGGCGGAAAGGCGCCGCGCAAACAGCTCGCCACCAAGGCGGCGAGGAAGAGCGCGCCCGCCACCGGCGGCGTCAAGAAGCCCCACCGCTACAGGCCGGGCACCGTCGCCCTGCGAGAAATCAGGCGCTACCAGAAGAGCACAGAGCTGCTCATCCGCAAGCTGCCATTCCAGCGCCTAGTGCGCGAGATCGCCCAGGACTTCAAGACCGACCTGCGCTTCCAGAGCTCCGCAGTCATGGCCCTGCAGGAGGCCAGCGAGGCCTACCTCGTCGGCCTCTTCGAAGACACCAACCTGTGCGCAATCCACGCCAAGCGAGTCACCATCATGCCCAAGGACATCCAGCTCGCGCGCCGCATCCGCGGCGAGCGCGCCTAAACCCGCACACCGCCAAACAAACAAAACGGCCCTTTTCAGGGCCACTAACGTCTCTCCGTCGCGAGCAAAACTTTGTCGGTCGCAACGACTAGTTCCCCACTCACTCTCCAGTCCAGTCGTCCCACCCCCGGCCCGGCCCGGCGCCGCCGTTTCCAAAAAAAAAAAAACAAAGCACCGCACCGGCCGAGCCAAGTCGCAAGCGTCAATAGCGCCACCCACACAGGCCACGGCACAAAACGTGACGCCCGGAAAGCAAAGCAAAGCAAAAAAGACTATTCCAAAACCACCACCAAGACAAACAAACAAACGCGGCGCAAAATAAATAGGTAAAAATAATAAAAGTAAAATACACTGTATGTAACACCAACCGCGCGCCGCCGCCCACGCCCGCCAACGACCCCACAATCCAACCACCATCCACACATGAAACAAACAAACGCCAGCAAGCAAGACAGACAGACAGACAGACAAGGCAACCGACCGACCACGACACGACAATCAACACCTTCCCGACGTGCTTTGATGGCCCTGAGAAGGGCCGTTTTTGTTTTTGTCCGGGACCGCGCGACAGCCTCTGGTTGCGCGCCGGCCACCAGGCGACGGTGTCAACCGCCAACCCTTCCCTGCCCTTTTTACTTCTTCTTCTTGGGCGAAGCCTTCGCCTTAGACGGCGTCGCCGTCGCCTTCTTCGGGCGCGGCGCCTTCGGCTTCTTCGTCGGAACCTTGGCGGCCTTCTTCGCCTTCGACGGCGACTTGGCCTTGGCCGGCTTGGCCGCAGCCGCCTTCTTCGCACCCGCGGGAGCGGCCGACGCCGCAGACGCCTTCTTGGCGGCGCCCGCCTTCCGACCGGTCGCCGCCTTCACGCCGCCAGCCTTCTTTGCGCCGGCCGCACGGGCCCCCTTCTTCTCCTTGCTGGCCGGAGCGGCGCGCTTCTTCTTCGCACCACCGCCGCCACCACGAGCCTTGCCGCCCTCGGCCGCCCCGCCGCCGGCGCCGGCAAGCTTGAAAGAGCCCGACGCGCCCTTCCCCTTCGTCTGCACCAGCTCGCCAGCCACGACGGCCGACTTGAGGTACTTCTTGATAAAGGGCGCCAGCTTCTCCGCGTCCAGCTTGTAGTGCGCGGCAATGTACTTCTTGATCGCCTGCAGCGACGACCCGCCGCGCTCCTTCAGACTCTTGATGGCGGCCGTCACCATCTCAGAGGTGCGCGGGTGCGCAGGCTTGGCGCGCGGCTTCTTCGCAGACGACGCAGACTTGGCCTTCTTCGTAGTGCCGGTGGCGGCGGGTGCCGCGGCAGTCTCGTTCGTAGCCGCCTGGTCTGCCATCTTTTGCTTGTTCTCTTTTCTTTTTTCCCCTTGGTTTCGCTTCCTTCTCTCCTTCGACGACGCACAACAGCGAGGGGCGCGCAGCAGAGAATAGCCGCGCACGCGCCTGGCCCAGCCAGTGTCGCGGGCGGGCGCGGACGGCCGAGAGAGCGGCCGCCACTCGGCGCGCCGCCGCGCCGCCGCGCCGCGCCTCCCGCGCTTGCTACCGCCCAACGTCCGACAGCCTGCGCGGAGCAGCCCCCAACCTGCGCCGCAACCACCCGCGCCATTCAAACCACCGAGGATGGGGCTACACACACCGACACCACGGTCGCCAACCAGTCGCCGCGGCGGCGCCGCAAACCACGGCCAAACTGCAGCCACCGCGCGCCACAGCCTGGGTCGGCCCGCCGAGAATCGCCGCCCCCGCCCAAATGCCGCCCCCACAGCCCCAGCCGACGACCCGCCACAATGGCCAAACCTTCGTCAAAACTCCCACACCGTCGCCGCGGCAGCCCGGCCACCGCGGCCGGCGCCACAGCCACACGAGCCGAGTCGTGCGGCGATGACGGCCGTGCACAAACGCACCTCCGCCGCCCCATCGCCTTCCGCCGTTTTCCCGATCGGCCCGCAGCCGTCGGGCCACGGCCGCGGGCCGTCCTCCTCCTCTCGCCTCGCCCGCCAACACCCACAGCCCTTCCAACACATTTTTTTTTCTTTTTCCTTTTTTTTTTTTTACTTTTTTACGATCGCCGCCTGCGCAACATGGCACCGGCCGACGGAGCGCCAACCCCCCCGCCACAGGCGAAAACAAAACAACGATAAACAAACAAACAAAATAAATTACCAGCCAGCCCCAACTACAGACACACCGAATCTGCCCTCACAGCCGACCTTACACGCCTCAACGTCAAAAACAAAGGTGGTTTCTTTCTTTCAACGGTTACCTTACCTTAGGTTACGTCAACGTTAGGCTAAGAAGGCGTCAGGGTTAGGTTAAGCGTTGACGTGACGTCACGTCTTAACGTAGGCGTTAAGCTAAGGTTGCGGTCACGTACGTTAGGTTAAGGCGACTTGGGGGTTGGCCTAAGAGCTTAGGTTAGGTTACGTTAGTTTAGGTGGCTGCGTTAAGGGGCTTAAAGAAGTTTAGGAGGTTAAGGCGTCGAGGCGGCCGCACCCCCTTAGCTGCTGCGGCTCGGCCACGCCACGCCACGCCACGCTTTGGGGTTTCATAAGGTCGCGCGGCGGGTCGTCGGCACGCCGCAAAGGACAAAACTGCAAGACGACGTCGAAAAACAAACAACAGGTAAAAAATAAATAAGTAAAAATAAACGACGCCGACAGGCGGGGATCAGCAGAACAAGCAGATTCCGGAGAGCGAACGAGACACACACACACGCACGCACACACACAAACCCCCCCGAGCCGAGAGAGCACAGAGCACCACCACGTGTCGGCCTCCGCTCACCCGACTCGGCTGGGCTGGGCTGGGCTGGCGGCCGGGCCGGATGCACGTACACGTACGGCTACAGCCACTACCCGTACACAGCCGCTCTTCACGCAACACCAGCCAAATGGCGCGCCCGCGGCTCGTCGCGGTCGCAACGCCACGCCGGCACACTTTCGGCACCACCGTTTTCGCGCGCACCGCAAACAAAACGCAGCCGACACACACAGAGAGAGAGAGAGAGAAAAAAAAAAAAAAAAAAAAACACAGAGCGCGAGACGGGCGGCGGCGCACCTTTCGCCAGCCGGCAGGCAATCGACTCGCCCAGTACGACAAACGCGCACGCCACCCCACCCACCAACCAACCAACCAACCAGTCGTCGTCGTCGTCGTCGTCGTCGTCGTCGTCGTCCCGAAATCAAACAAACTCTCAAAAGCACAGCCCCTGCTGCCAACGGACGCAGGCGCCACGCAGCTCCCTTCCCGCCACACTCGATTCGCAGCGCAACTCACCCGGCACACCGTCAAACGACGGGCTGGGCTCGCCGCATCGCCGCAACCTACACACCTTCCCCGCCACGACGCACAGCCCCACCAGACGCCCGTGCCGCAACGACACTACTGCACTACCACTACCGCACTACTCCTCTCGCCCTTGCCATACACGACACAACACGCCAAAAAATGAAAATCCAAATACAAACAAAAACACCGCCCCCACGACCCAAACACATGCACGGCGCGCCAACACACGCGAGGCAAGGCACGCAGCAAACGGCGTCCCCTCCGCGTCGCGCCATCAACCTACACACACAAGGCAACCAACAACAGCCAGCCAGCCAGCCCCACTCTCACGCCGCAAAAACAGAAAACACACCGAAACCGCCAAACGCCGCACATTCGCGCTTCGCACTTACCACACACCTCTCGGCATCCGTTTCGCACACAACGGCGCGACGCACAATACATCATCACGGGCTACGCACGCACACCGCGACCCACTTTTTTACGACGCCCTCGGCAGAGCACACGTGCCCACGCCCACACACAGTCGACACAACGACGCAGCGCGCAGCAGACGCGGCCGCAACACGTACCTCCCCGACGACGCGCCAACACCGCCAGCCACTGCTCACTCGCCCAAGCAACCCGTGCACACAACTGCCACACGCGTCCACCACGCCGCCGCCAACCACCCGCCCGCCAGGGGGCGCTCACGTCCGCGACAACAGCGCGGCACCGCCGGACCGGGCCGGGCCGGGCCGGGCCGGGCCGAACCGGGCCGAGCCGCCGCCTCCTCTCCACTCGGCACGCCACGTCCTGCTTGCAAAACACATGGCTCGTCCCTCTGTACACACAACGCGCCTGCCTGCGGTCGCCGCCGGCATCTATCTACCTGCGCATCGGAGCCAGGCCGGCAAGCCCACACTTAAATAATGCACTTCAACCAGCCAAACAAACCCACTCTTCCTTTCTTTGCACAGCGCATGCAACAGCAGCCCCAGGAGCCGGGCCCGCCGCCAGCGTCTCCTCCTCCTCCTCTGGGCACAGCCAGCCAGCCGTACCCACCGCCCCGCCCCTGCTCTGCAGAACAAGAAAAAACGAAAAAGTACCAACACACGCACCCAAAGCGTAAGCCAGACAAGACCAGCCTCTCCAAGGCCACACACACGCAAAAAAACAAAAAAACAAAAACACTACAACAGAATAAAATGAAAAAGAAAAAGCAAGCTGTCGCCTCGCCCCCGCCCGTCCCCCCACCCCACCACATTCGCCCCCTCCGCTTGTTTTCCTTTCTACAATTTCCCTCTTTTCCACCCAATATCCCGCCGCGGTTTACGGGCACCGGCCGATTTTGCGCCCGCCCACATGTGTGCCTACTCCCCACCACCATTCCCTCCGCAGCCCGCAGCCCGCAGCCCGCTTTTCCCCCCCTCCCTGCCCACACCACACCACACCACACCACACCACACCACACCGACGGTGCTGACGTCGACACGCACCCAAGACAGGGGCCACGACCGTCTTTTTTCCTGGGCCCATCCCCGCACCGCACCGCACCTCCTTCCAATCAACGCTGTGGCGCCTGTGTCCGCGCGAGACGCGTGCGCGCCGCCTCTCTCAACATCCGTCCGCCGTCCGCCGGCCGGCCCGTTTTTCGGCCCCCAGGCCATCCGTCAACCACCACTGCCACTGCCCCTGCCCGCCCCGCACCACACCACACACCGCTGCTTGCCCCGGCCGTTGCCACCAAAGGCGCCAACCGCAGCCCGCGCGCGCCAGAAACTACAGGGACCCAGCCGACCGACGAAAATCAGAGCAATTGGCCGGGAGGATCAAAAAGAGAGCTCCGAAAACCACCGTAGCGAGGCGTGGGAGGAAACGTTACGAGAAGCAGAAAGGGACCAGGAAAAATTCTGGAAATTTCTTAAAACTCGTAAACTAAACACGAAACATCTACATCTACATGGGGAAGGAACGACCCCACAGACCGAGCTGAAGCACTGGCGGATTCACTAGAAAGGCAATTCCAAGCACCAGAAGCGGTAGATGGCGAAACTGATGACCACCAGGAAATGGTACTCAGAAGGGTAAAACCGCATCCTAAGTGCCCCGATCAGAACATCTTTCACAATCCAATAAACGCAGAAACCCCGTATCTTATCACATCACAAACATACACACATCCTAAGAAGGCATCAGGCCCAGATTCCATCAAACCGCAACTACTACATCACCTACCTCCAGCAACTATCAATTATCTATCTAACATCAGTATATAATGCTTGCTTCAGACTAAACTACTTGGAAACAGGCCCGAGTCATCACATTACCAAAGCCAAACAAGGACTTATTATTTCCACAAAACTATAGGCCAACTTCCTTGGAAAGGTCCTCGGAAAGCTCATTCAAACTGAACTGAAGAAATTCAATTCTTAAAGGATAACAACATAATCATCCCACAACAATTCCGATTCCGCGAAGAACACAGCACCACCCACCAGGTGACCAGACTAGTCGAGCACATATGTCAGGCCAGAAACATTAGACACAGTACTGGAGCAGTCCTGCTTGACATTGGAAAAGCATTCGGATAACGCCTTATCTACAAGCTCCACCAGTACAACTGCCCCATCCACATTATTGCTTCTTTTCTCCGCAACAGAGCATTCTATGTCCATGTACCAGGAGCGGCAAGTAACACTAGATCCATAGAGGCTGGAGTCCCGCAAGGCTCAGTGCTGGGGCCCATTCTCTACTCAATATACACAAACAAACAGCTGGGAGGACACTTGTCACTATTTGCAGACGACACTGCAGTCTACCGCAGCAGTTCTAACCTGCAATATAGAGTCACAAAAATAGAGCAACACCTACAATCCATCCAGAAATGGGCTAACCAAAAAAACAATAAACGCGGAGAAAACCCAAGCAATACAATACGATTCACATTCAAAAAGAATACCTCCTAACCTGCGTATACGCCTCAGAAATAACAATCTTCCATGGTCAGGCACAATAAAGTATCTAGGCATCAAGCTGGACAAGAGGTTGACATTTAGAGATCACGTTACACACGTTTGTAACAAGGCTGCACCAGCAATATTCAGACTGTGCCCAATCATCAAAGGAAACAGAATAAATATGCGCGCCAAAAAGAAAATCTTCAAAACCGTCATAGGAACCAGCCATCACTTACGGCTCTGAAAATCTGGTCAATGGCCGCAGACACCAACATAACAAGAGTAAAAAAAAGGGTGCACAACAAATAATTCAGAATTGCTGCTGATGCCGGCCGGTACCAGACAAACCGAGACATATACACAAACCATAACATACTCAAAATCCCGGAAATCATCCAAACAAAAATCCATAAAGTTTTTTTTTTTTTTTTCCCACCAAACCACGGATTCGAACCACCCACTCATCAGAAATCTGGGACAAAATCCACCCGACCCAAGAACGACATTTCCCATCACGACAAAACACCACAAACTACAACATACCATGATAAACAAAAATAAAATACAAACACCATAACACTCACTCAAACAACAAACATCTACACACACCCAAGAGACCCTATCATCCCATCATTTTGTTACCCAACATAATCAGACAGAAGGCAGGGATCAAGGACAGATCCGGTCCTTCGAGTACAGGGGGTAAAAAAATACCCATCAGACCAGCTCGCTCTCTCTCTCTCTCTCTCTCTCTCTCTCTCTCTCTCTCTCTCTCTCCGTGCCGACGCTGCCCCGCACACGCGTTCGGCCGACACCACACGACAGGTCTTTGGGGCCCCGCCACTGCGCACACGCACGCCTCCTCCTCTTCCTTAGTTCTTTTTCGCTTTTCTTTTCTCCCCCGCCCCCCGCTCTCACCGCCACATCATCCCGCAACCCTTGGGGGATGTTTCCCAACATCAACGCGCCCCAATTCCACTCTCTGCCCGTGCCGCACTCTCCACTTTGCTTCTCCCCGTCCCCTACACACACGACTACCGAAACCCCGGTTGACACACCTTCTCGTAGGACAGGGGTGCGTGCGTGCGTTGTCTTGACGGTGACAGCAACAGCAACGGATCCGTCCATCCCATTCCCCCCCACTCGGTAAAGAACCATGTTCAACCCACACTACACAACAAGGGGGGCACACACGAACGCGAAAGAAAGGGCAGGGCAGGGGCAACTATCTCGTACACATTCTTCCTCAGAACCCACATATCGCATCAACGAACGGCAGGCCAATTGCGGACTCAGCCGTGTCAGGCAAATCCAACCCAACCAACACCTCCCACGGAAACCCTGACACTGATCCAGCAGTACGTCCACATACATCGCCACACCAAATACGGGTGACGAGTGAGCAACAAATGGAACAATACACAACAAGGGCTGACCTAATAAAAACTGCACGTCACGTCATACCTTCCAGACAGACGCAGTTCCGACGGGACGGCGGAACCGTATACGTACCTTTCAGCCACAACAACCGACCGACTGGACACGCCCGCGTCTCCAGCCAGCCAACCACCAGGGCCACACAGCCCGCAAGTTTCAGCGTCAACACTTCTTAACGTACGTTGCAAACTTTTCAAAACATTGCCACACACACACACACACACACACACCACGAAAAGCGTCAACCTCTCTCACACTGGATACACTCAACACTTTTTGTCGGCGGAGCTTGAGGCCAACGGTTGACACACCCCCACCGGCCACACAGGTTTCCCTTTGAAAATTGCAGTGACGGAGACGGTTGTTTCCGAGAGCGCGAGCTGGACGGAGCTGCGGCGCCGCCGCCGCCGCCGAGGGGTAATGAACGCACGCGATGCCGCATGACAGCCCATCACCCAAAGTTTCACCCACAACTGCACAGGTCGCACCCCCTTTTCGCGCCATACTAGTGTCGATCGTCAATTACAGCTGACGGTGTTCGCATTTGCCACTTGACGGGGGGGAAAAGAAAACAAACATCTGACACGCCATGTGTTTCTCTCTCTCTGTTACATCTAGGTCATTCGGCAGCCACTGTAAAAAAAAAAAATATTTTTACGACATGGTTGGGTAAGTGATTTAAAGACAACAATTGTGGGTCACACACCATAGACCATTTCGATAGTGTTCTTGTTCTTCTCTGTTTCCTTTTTTTATCGCTCAATTGAAATAAAACCTGGGGATGATGCAATGCTGCGATATGGCACAACCGTCGTCCATTGTACACAACTCGGGAACAAAAAGAAACCAATTCAGGGAACGTTCGTTCCTTCACAACGTTTCTTTCAACGCACTTGGTCTTTACCATCCTGTATTCAACACACATTTCCTTTCATCAAACTAGGGCATTTCCATAACAGTATTTGCAATACTGCTTCTTCGACGTCATTTCACCATCTCAACTAGAGACAAACAAACAAACAACAAAATAGGAAAACAGCCTTGAGAACCCCGTCCACCAAATTTCAGTTAGCACGGCATCCAAGATTCTTTTCCGGGGAGTGCAGTGCAGCTGACGCTGCTCAGACCATATACCGTCGCCAGTCTCACTCAACTCTTGCGCATTCCATTCTACGCTACGTGACTATGCAAAAATGAATGAATCAAACCCGCCCAGAGAGCGTCTTGTGCGAGGGGACACACGATATAGAGAACAACAAAACACACAGGGGACACCACCAAAGTTGGAGAGAACGTTTCCACCACGGCAGCCGCGCCGTTACGCGCTTTTTTTTTTTTTTTTTTTTTTTTTTTTTTCCTCCCCCCCACTGCACACCTCCGACACCACGGGAACGTTCACCGTCCCGTTGCCCTACACTGGCGTTTTCTTTTCAACCCCCCACCCTATTCCTCGCTCCCCGGACATTCGACCGATCACAAAGTGCAACCTCTCGTTACCGTCGGGTGCCCCTCTTCATCCCCGGGGCGCCAACAACAAAACAAAAACACCACCGACGCCGTCGTCTCGCGTCACCTCACTCAACTGAGCGGAAAATACACGTACATCCAGAATGACGACACCGCCTCCACAAACAAAAACCAGACGTCAGACGTCAGGTCGAAAGAGGGCACCGTACGTCGTGGCGCGTGGTCTCCTAACTCACCTCGCGCGTACAAATACAATGCAATGCGTGTCTCCTCACGTTCACACACACCACCTCCACGCTCCACTTTTACGTCGCCCAACCAACCAACTAACTAACTTAACCCACCCGCTCGGCGTAGAAGCAGCTGTAGGCGGCAACGTGTTTCTCACCCTCGCCACCAACGGTGTGACATCCGACAATCGCGGTTTGCTTTCCGTTCCACACCTCCGGCCATACCATACAAAGGGGACAAAAAAAAAAAAAAATATATATATCAAACAAGCCAACTCCAGCGATCCGCCCCCCTAACACCAACACGTCTCGAAACACCCACGCCCACGACCCGGCTGTGGCTAAAGTGCGTATCCCAACGTCACACCAAAACCAAAGGCGCCGGCGCCGCACCACACCACACCACAAGCTACAGCTACAGCTGTGCCGCCGTCCACCCGCTCACAACAACAACAATTCCGCCCTTCCCGCAAAGGCATTTTGGTGGCCCTGAAAAGGGCCGTTTTTTTTTTCTTTTCTTCGCCGCGCCGCGGACGAGCCTCCCATTTCCAAGAGCCACCTCCTTACTTGGAGCTCGTGTACTTGGTCACCGCCTTCGTGCCCTCGCTCACCGCGTGCTTGGCCAGCTCGCCAGGCAGCAAGAGCCGCACAGCGGTCTGGATCTCGCGGGACGTGATGGTCGAGCGCTTGTTGTAGTGCGCCAGGCGAGAAGCCTCGGCCGCAATGCGCTCGAAAATGTCGTTCACGAAGCTGTTCATGATGCTCATCGCCTTCGAAGAGATGCCCGTGTCCGGGTGCACCTGCTTCAGCACCTTGTAGATGTAGATGGCATAGCTCTCCTTCCTCTTGCGCTTCTTCTTCTTGTCGCCCTTCGAAATGTTCTTCTGCGCCTTGCCAGCCTTCTTGGCGGCTTTCCCGCTAGTCTTGGGCGGCATCACGAACAAACAGGCAGGCAGGCAGGCAGGCACGCGCAGTCAGTCAGTCAAGCGCTCCGCTCCAGTCAGCGTCTCCCCACACAGTGGCACCCGCCGGACATGAGATGGCTGGGTTTGCACCCATGCTAGTTCTGGAGAGCCAGCGTTCTTTCAACGCTCTGTCTCACGAAATGATCCTGTGGGTTCGTATGTGGCTTGTGTGCAGTAATGGCTTGGGGATTTTCCCCCCGGGTGGATGGCGTTAGTGATGATGATGTTGATAGAAGTGGAGATGAGTATCCTGTTTCATGAGGATGAGAAGATGGTTACCGCCTGTAGTGGCGATGGAGTGTGTTGATAGGAGCTCTGAGTTGAGGGTGAGGGTTCCGTCCCAGTGTATTGATGAGCTGGTACGGTGATGAATGAGATGATTCGTAGAATGTTTGTGATTTTTGTTTGATTATGTGATAGAAAGAGGGTTGCCCTAGCATTGCCCTGATTTCCTCATTGCTAGTCAGTCTTGGTACGTCTGCAATAATTCTTAGGGTTTTATTTTGGACGACCTCCAATTGGGCTAGATTAGTGTCTGCTGCCATGCTCCACACTTCAGAGCCGTAGAGGATGACAGGCAGGACTATTGTTTTCCAGATTCTGAGCTTTGCTGATATGGACAATCCCATTCCCTTTAATAATGGGTATAGTTGGTAGAGCCGGGCGGAGCCTTTGTTCCTAGCCTCTCTTATGTGATGCTTGAATGTTAGGTTTTTGTCCAATTTTAGTCCTAAGTATGTGATTTCATTTTTCCATGGGAGTATTTGTTCATTGTAAGTGATGTTTATTATGGGTTTCTTGATTTTATGAGAAAATAGGATTGTTTGACATTTGTCAGCATTTATTTTTATTTTCCAGATGTTGCACCAGTTTGCAACTTTGTTGAGATGTCGTTGTAGGCTGTAGGCTAGGTAATTAATGTTTCTGCCACTGAGATAGAGTGCTGTGTCATCAGCATATAAGGCTATGTTGCCACCCGGCTCTTTCGGGATGTCATTTGTATACAGAAGATATAGGAGGGGGCCAAGCACAGATCCCTGTGGGACACCTGCTTCTATGAGTTTCATGCCACTTTTTGCCTTTTCTATGTCACGCCGACGCCGCACCTTTACCAGCTCGCCCTGCTGCGGCCGCCGACCAATGGGGCGCGCGCGCAACCGGCCGCCGCACCCGAGCCCATAAAGGACCCCCACCCCGCCGGCGCCGGCACGCACTCCGCTGCTCGACTCGCTGCGGCTCGCACCGTTCGGGGCGTTGTGCTTTTCTTTCTCGCTTCTTTCCAAACTAGCCCATCGCCATGTCCGGACGCGGAAAGGGAGGCAAAGTCAAGGGCAAGTCAAAGTCCCGCTCAAGCAGGGCTGGGCTCCAGTTCCCGGTCGGCAGAATCCACCGCCTCCTGCGCAAGGGAAACTACGCCGAGCGCGTCGGCGCCGGGGCGCCCGTCTACCTCGCCGCCGTCATGGAGTACCTCGCGGCTGAGGTGCTCGAGCTGGCCGGAAACGCGGCCCGCGACAACAAGAAGACGCGCATCATCCCGCGCCACCTGCAGCTCGCCATACGCAACGACGAGGAGCTCAACAAGCTCTTGTCGGGCGTCACCATCGCACAGGGAGGTGTCCTGCCCAACATCCAGGCCGTCCTGCTGCCAAAGAAGACCGAGAAGAAGGCCTAAAAGAGAGACAGCGCAATCGGCAACCGCCGCGTGCTCCCTTGGCACGCAGCGCGCCATTTGCCGCCTCGGCTCAAAAAAACAAAACACAATCGGCCCTTTTCAGGGCCACCACACAAACCTACGTCCAAAGCAGAATTCCAGTCGTTCGTCGCACCACTTTTCTCTCTCTCTCTCTCTCTCTCTCTCTCTCTTTCTGTGTACGGTTTTTCCTTCTTACACACACAGGCGCCGCCATCTTGTACACACGTACTTGGCCACCTCCTCCACTCCACTCCACGCACGCACAGTCTCGCGACCATTAACCAGCACACGTGGCGCACAACAACACACCTCAAAAATAACCCCTCGGCACTCAGCCGCGCCGCAACACACAGCCCATCCACCGACAAGAAGCATACAAGCAAAGAGGGAGGGGAAGGAAGGAAGGAAGGAAGGAGCTCACACAACGCAAGGGCACGCTTCCTTCCCTCCCAACCGCACCGCACACCACGTCAAAAAAAACTCCAAACAAAACTAAAAGGCCAAGTAGACTAAAAAGGAAAAGAAAAACCAGCAACACAGACTCTTTCGCACTTTTCAACTTCCGATCACTGTGGTGGCCCTGAAAAGGGCCGTTTTTCAATCTATCTCTCTTTCCTTCCTTCGGTCTCACACCGCCTAACCGCCGAAACCGTACAGGGTGCGCCCCTGCCTCTTCAGGGCGTACACCACGTCCATGGCCGTCACAGTCTTGCGCTTGGCGTGCTCAGTGTACGTCACCGCGTCGCGGATCACGTTCTCCAGGAACACCTTCAGCACTCCGCGCGTCTCCTCGTAGATCAGACCAGAGATGCGCTTCACGCCGCCCCTGCGCGCCAGGCGGCGGATCGCGGGCTTCGTGATGCCCTGGATGTTGTCGCGCAACACCTTGCGGTGCCGCTTGGCGCCACCCTTGCCGAGCCCCTTTCCTCCCTTGCCGCGGCCTGTCATTCTTCTTCTTCAAGCGTCTCAACCACAATAATATAAAAAACAGAAAGCAAGGCAAGCTCCTCACCCGGCGCTAGCGAGTCGGCTACGGTTGTGGCGCCCAGCGCGCGCGCCGCCCCCCTATATAGACTCTGGGGCCCCGCGGCCCGCCCTCCCCTCCCCCCACCACCGCGCACCGAGGGCATATAAGCGCAGCACCCGGGGCGCGCGGGCCCGTTGTCAAGGCAGCACCGGACGCCGTCGCGCACGCATATCCTCCACGCCGCATCCGCATCCGCATCCGCAGTAGCCATGGCCCGGACAAAGCAAACGGCCCGCAAGTCCACCGGCGGAAAGGCGCCGCGCAAACAGCTCGCCACCAAGGCGGCGAGGAAGAGCGCGCCCGCCACCGGCGGCGTCAAGAAGCCCCACCGCTACAGGCCGGGCACCGTCGCCCTGCGAGAAATCAGGCGCTACCAGAAGAGCACAGAGCTGCTCATCCGCAAGCTGCCATTCCAGCGCCTAGTGCGCGAGATCGCCCAGGACTTCAAGACCGACCTGCGCTTCCAGAGCTCCGCAGTCATGGCCCTGCAGGAGGCCAGCGAGGCCTACCTCGTCGGCCTCTTCGAAGACACCAACCTGTGCGCAATCCACGCCAAGCGAGTCACCATCATGCCCAAGGACATCCAGCTCGCGCGCCGCATCCGCGGCGAGCGCGCCTAAACCCGCACACCGCCAAACAAACAAAACGGCCCTTTTCAGGGCCACTAACGTCTCTCCGTCGCGAGCAAAACTTTGTCGGTCGCAACGACTAGTTCCCCACTCACTCTCCAGTCCAGTCGTCCCACCCCCGGCCCGGCCCGGCGCCGCCGTTTCCAAAAAAAAAAAAACAAAGCACCGCATCGGCCGAGCCAAGTCGCAAGCGTCAATAGCGCCACCCACACAGGCCACGGCACAAAACGTGACGCCCGGAAAGCAAAGCAAAGCAAAAAAGACTATTCCAAAACCACCACCAAGACAAACAAACAAACGCGGCGCAAAATAAATAGGTAAAAATAATAAAAGTAAAATACACTGTATGTAACACCAACCGCGCGCCGCCGCCCACGCCCGCCAACGACCCCACAATCCAACCACCATCCACACATGAAACAAACAAACGCCAGCAAGCAAGACAGACAGACAGACAGACAAGGCAACCGACCGACCACGACACGACAATCAACACCTTCCCGACGTGCTTTGATGGCCCTGAGAAGGGCCGTTTTTGTTTTTGTCCGGGACCGCGCGACAGCCTCTGGTTGCGCGCCGGCCACCAGGCGACGGTGTCAACCGCCAACCCTTCCCTGCCCTTTTTACTTCTTCTTCTTGGGCGAAGCCTTCGCCTTAGACGGCGTCGCCGTCGCCTTCTTCGGGCGCGGCGCCTTCGGCTTCTTCGTCGGAACCTTGGCGGCCTTCTTCGCCTTCGACGGCGACTTGGCCTTGGCCGGCTTGGCCGCAGCCGCCTTCTTCGCACCCGCGGGAGCGGCCGACGCCGCAGACGCCTTCTTGGCGGCGCCCGCCTTCCGACCGGTCGCCGCCTTCACGCCGCCAGCCTTCTTTGCGCCGGCCGCACGGGCCCCCTTCTTCTCCTTGCTGGCCGGAGCGGCGCGCTTCTTCTTCGCACCACCGCCGCCACCACGAGCCTTGCCGCCCTCGGCCGCCCCGCCGCCGGCGCCGGCAAGCTTGAAAGAGCCCGACGCGCCCTTCCCCTTCGTCTGCACCAGCTCGCCAGCCACGACGGCCGACTTGAGGTACTTCTTGATAAAGGGCGCCAGCTTCTCCGCGTCCAGCTTGTAGTGCGCGGCAATGTACTTCTTGATCGCCTGCAGCGACGACCCGCCGCGCTCCTTCAGACTCTTGATGGCGGCCGTCACCATCTCAGAGGTGCGCGGGTGCGCAGGCTTGGCGCGCGGCTTCTTCGCAGACGACGCAGACTTGGCCTTCTTCGTAGTGCCGGTGGCGGCGGGTGCCGCGGCAGTCTCGTTCGTAGCCGCCTGGTCTGCCATCTTTTGCTTGTTCTCTTTTCTTTTTTCCCCTTGGTTTCGCTTCCTTCTCTCCTTCGACGACGCACAACAGCGAGGGGCGCGCAGCAGAGAATAGCCGCGCACGCGCCTGGCCCAGCCAGTGTCGCGGGCGGGCGCGGACGGCCGAGAGAGCGGCCGCCACTCGGCGCGCCGCCGCGCCGCCGCGCCGCGCCTCCCGCGCTTGCTACCGCCCAACGTCCGACAGCCTGCGCGGAGCAGCCCCCAACCTGCGCCGCAACCACCCGCGCCATTCAAACCACCGAGGATGGGGCTACACACACCGACACCACGGTCGCCAACCAGTCGCCGCGGCGGCGCCGCAAACCACGGCCAAACTGCAGCCACCGCGCGCCACAGCCTGGGTCGGCCCGCCGAGAATCGCCGCCCCCGCCCAAATGCCGCCCCCACAGCCCCAGCCGACGACCCGCCACAATGGCCAAACCTTCGTCAAAACTCCCACACCGTCGCCGCGGCAGCCCGGCCACCGCGGCCGGCGCCACAGCCACACGAGCCGAGTCGTGCGGCGATGACGGCCGTGCACAAACGCACCTCCGCCGCCCCATCGCCTTCCGCCGTTTTCCCGATCGGCCCGCAGCCGTCGGGCCACGGCCGCGGGCCGTCCTCCTCCTCTCGCCTCGCCCGCCAACACCCACAGCCCTTCCAACACATTTTTTTTTTCTTTTTCCTTTTTTTTTTTTTACTTTTTTACGATCGCCGCCTGCGCAACATGGCACCGGCCGACGGAGCGCCAACCCCCCCGCCACAGGCGAAAACAAAACAACGATAAACAAACAAACAAAATAAATTACCAGCCAGCCCCAACTACAGACACACCGAATCTGCCCTCACAGCCGACCTTACACGCCTCAACGTCAAAAACAAAGGTGGTTTCTTTCTTTCAACGGTTACCTTACCTTAGGTTACGTCAACGTTAGGCTAAGAAGGCGTCAGGGTTAGGTTAAGCGTTGACGTGACGTCACGTCTTAACGTAGGCGTTAAGCTAAGGTTGCGGTCACGTACGTTAGGTTAAGGCGACTTGGGGGTTGGCCTAAGAGCTTAGGTTAGGTTACGTTAGTTTAGGTGGCTGCGTTAAGGGGCTTAAAGAAGTTTAGGAGGTTAAGGCGTCGAGGCGGCCGCACCCCCTTAGCTGCTGCGGCTCGGCCACGCCACGCCACGCCACGCTTTGGGGTTTCATAAGGTCGCGCGGCGGGTCGTCGGCACGCCGCAAAGGACAAAACTGCAAGACGACGTCGAAAAACAAACAACAGGTAAAAAATAAATAAGTAAAAATAAACGACGCCGACAGGCGGGGATCAGCAGAACAAGCAGATTCCGGAGAGCGAACGAGACACACACACACGCACGCACACACACAAACCCCCCCGAGCCGAGAGAGCACAGAGCACCACCACGTGTCGGCCTCCGCTCACCCGACTCGGCTGGGCTGGGCTGGGCTGGCGGCCGGGCCGGATGCACGTACACGTACGGCTACAGCCACTACCCGTACACAGCCGCTCTTCACGCAACACCAGCCAAATGGCGCGCCCGCGGCTCGTCGCGGTCGCAACGCCACGCCGGCACACTTTCGGCACCACCGTTTTCGCGCGCACCGCAAACAAAACGCAGCCGACACACACAGAGAGAGAGAGAGAGAAAAAAAAAAAAAAAAAAAAACACAGAGCGCGAGACGGGCGGCGGCGCACCTTTCGCCAGCCGGCAGGCAATCGACTCGCCCAGTACGACAAACGCGCACGCCACCCCACCCACCAACCAACCAACCAACCAGTCGTCGTCGTCGTCGTCGTCGTCGTCGTCGTCGTCCCGAAATCAAACAAACTCTCAAAAGCACAGCCCCTGCTGCCAACGGACGCAGGCGCCACGCAGCTCCCTTCCCGCCACACTCGATTCGCAGCGCAACTCACCCGGCACACCGTCAAACGACGGGCTGGGCTCGCCGCATCGCCGCAACCTACACACCTTCCCCGCCACGACGCACAGCCCCACCAGACGCCCGTGCCGCAACGACACTACTGCACTACCACTACCGCACTACTCCTCTCGCCCTTGCCATACACGACACAACACGCCAAAAAATGAAAATCCAAATACAAACAAAAACACCGCCCCCACGACCCAAACACATGCACGGCGCGCCAACACACGCGAGGCAAGGCACGCAGCAAACGGCGTCCCCTCCGCGTCGCGCCATCAACCTACACACACAAGGCAACCAACAACAGCCAGCCAGCCAGCCCCACTCTCACGCCGCAAAAACAGAAAACACACCGAAACCGCCAAACGCCGCACATTCGCGCTTCGCACTTACCACACACCTCTCGGCATCCGTTTCGCACACAACGGCGCGACGCACAATACATCATCACGGGCTACGCACGCACACCGCGACCCACTTTTTTACGACGCCCTCGGCAGAGCACACGTGCCCACGCCCACACACAGTCGACACAACGACGCAGCGCGCAGCAGACGCGGCCGCAACACGTACCTCCCCGACGACGCGCCAACACCGCCAGCCACTGCTCACTCGCCCAAGCAACCCGTGCACACAACTGCCACACGCGTCCACCACGCCGCCGCCAACCACCCGCCCGCCAGGGGGCGCTCACGTCCGCGACAACAGCGCGGCACCGCCGGACCGGGCCGGGCCGGGCCGGGCCGGGCCGAACCGGGCCGAGCCGCCGCCTCCTCTCCACTCGGCACGCCACGTCCTGCTTGCAAAACACATGGCTCGTCCCTCTGTACACACAACGCGCCTGCCTGCGGTCGCCGCCGGCATCTATCTACCTGCGCATCGGAGCCAGGCCGGCAAGCCCACACTTAAATAATGCACTTCAACCAGCCAAACAAACCCACTCTTCCTTTCTTTGCACAGCGCATGCAACAGCAGCCCCAGGAGCCGGGCCCGCCGCCAGCGTCTCCTCCTCCTCCTCTGGGCACAGCCAGCCAGCCGTACCCACCGCCCCGCCCCTGCTCTGCAGAACAAGAAAAAACGAAAAAGTACCAACACACGCACCCAAAGCGTAAGCCAGACAAGACCAGCCTCTCCAAGGCCACACACACGCAAAAAAACAAAAAAACAAAAACACTACAACAGAATAAAATGAAAAAGAAAAAGCAAGCTGTCGCCTCGCCCCCGCCCGTCCCCCCACCCCACCACATTCGCCCCCTCCGCTTGTTTTCCTTTCTACAATTTCCCTCTTTTCCACCCAATATCCCGCCGCGGTTTACGGGCACCGGCCGATTTTGCGCCCGCCCACATGTGTGCCTACTCCCCACCACCATTCCCTCCGCAGCCCGCAGCCCGCAGCCCGCTTTTCCCCCCCTCCCTGCCCACACCACACCACACCACACCACACCACACCACACCGACGGTGCTGACGTCGACACGCACCCAAGACAGGGGCCACGACCGTCTTTTTTCCTGGGCCCATCCCCGCACCGCACCGCACCTCCTTCCAATCAACGCTGTGGCGCCTGTGTCCGCGCGAGACGCGTGCGCGCCGCCTCTCTCAACATCCGTCCGCCGTCCGCCGGCCGGCCCGTTTTTCGGCCCCCAGGCCATCCGTCAACCACCACTGCCACTGCCCCTGCCCGCCCCGCACCACACCACACACCGCTGCTTGCCCCGGCCGTTGCCACCAAAGGCGCCAACCGCAGCCCGCGCGCGCCAGAAACTACAGGGACCCAGCCGACCGACGAAAATCAGAGCAATTGGCCGGGAGGATCAAAAAGAGAGCTCCGAAAACCACCGTAGCGAGGCGTGGGAGGAAACGTTACGAGAAGCAGAAAGGGACCAGGAAAAATTCTGGAAATTTCTTAAAACTCGTAAACTAAACACGAAACATCTACATCTACATGGGGAAGGAACGACCCCACAGACCGAGCTGAAGCACTGGCGGATTCACTAGAAAGGCAATTCCAAGCACCAGAAGCGGTAGATGGCGAAACTGATGACCACCAGGAAATGGTACTCAGAAGGGTAAAACCGCATCCTAAGTGCCCCGATCAGAACATCTTTCACAATCCAATAAACGCAGAAACCCCGTATCTTATCACATCACAAACATACACACATCCTAAGAAGGCATCAGGCCCAGATTCCATCAAACCGCAACTACTACATCACCTACCTCCAGCAACTATCAATTATCTATCTAACATCAGTATATAATGCTTGCTTCAGACTAAACTACTTGGAAACAGGCCCGAGTCATCACATTACCAAAGCCAAACAAGGACTTATTATTTCCGCAAAACTATAGGCCAACTTCCTTGGAAAGGTCCTCGGAAAGCTCATTCAAACTGAACTGAAGAAATTCAATTCTTAAAGGATAACAACATAATCATCCCACAACAATTCCGATTCCGCGAAGAACACAGCACCACCCACCAGGTGACCAGACTAGTCGAGCACATATGTCAGGCCAGAAACATTAGCCACAGTACTGGAGCAGTCCTGCTTGACATTGGAAAAGCATTCGGATAACGCCTTATCTACAAGCTCCACCAGTACAACTGCCCCATCCACATTATTGCTTCTTTTCTCCGCAACAGAGCATTCTATGTCCATGTACCAGGAGCGGCAAGTAACACTAGATCCATAGAGGCTGGAGTCCCGCAAGGCTCAGTGCTGGGGCCCATTCTCTACTCAATATACACAAACAAACAGCTGGGAGGACACTTGTCACTATTTGCAGACGACACTGCAGTCTACCGCAGCAGTTCTAACCTGCAATATAGAGTCACAAAAATAGAGCAACACCTACAATCCATCCAGAAATGGGCTAACCAAAAAAACAATAAACGCGGAGAAAACCCAAGCAATACAATACGATTCACATTCAAAAAGAATACCTCCTAACCTGCGTATACGCCTCAGAAATAACAATCTTCCATGGTCAGGCACAATAAAGTATCTAGGCATCAAGCTGGACAAGAGGTTGACATTTAGAGACCACGTTACACACGTTTGTAACAAGGCTGCACCAGCAATATTCAGACTGTGCCCAATCATCAAAGGAAACAGAATAAATATGCGCGCCAAAAAGAAAATCTTCAAAACCGTCATAGGAACCAGCCATCACTTACGGCTCTGAAAATCTGGTCAATGGCCGCAGACACCAACATAACAAGAGTAAAAAAAAGGGTGCACAACAAATAATTCAGAATTGCTGCTGATGCCGGCCGGTACCAGACAAACCGAGACATATACACAAACCATAACATACTCAAAATCCCGGAAATCATCCAAACAAAAATCCATAAAGTTTTTTTTTTTTTTCCCACCAAACCACGGATTCGAACCACCCACTCATCAGAAATCTGGGACAAAATCCACCCGACCCAAGAACGACATTTCCCATCACGACAAAACACCACAAACTACAACATACCATGATAAACAAAAATAAAATACAAACACCATAACACTCACTCAAACAACAAACATCTACACACACCCAAGAGACCCTATCATCCCATCATTTTGTTACCCAACATAATCAGACAGAAGGCAGGGATCAAGGACAGATCCGGTCCTTCGAGTACAGGGGGTAAAAAAATACCCATCAGACCAGCTCGCTCTCTCTCTCTCTCTCTCTCTCTCTCTCTCTCTCTCTCTCTCTCCGTGCCGACGCTGCCCCGCACACGCGTTCGGCCGACACCACACGACAGGTCTTTGGGGCCCCGCCACTGCGCACACGCACGCCTCCTCCTCTTCCTTAGTTCTTTTTCGCTTTTCTTTTCTCCCCCGCCCCCCGCTCTCACCGCCACATCATCCCGCAACCCTTGGGGGATGTTTCCCAACATCAACGCGCCCCAATTCCACTCTCTGCCCGTGCCGCACTCTCCACTTTGCTTCTCCCCGTCCCCTACACACACGACTACCGAAACCCCGGTTGACACACCTTCTCGTAGGACAGGGGTGCGTGCGTGCGTTGTCTTGACGGTGACAGCAACAGCAACGGATCCGTCCATCCCATTCCCCCCCACTCGGTAAAGAACCATGTTCAACCCACACTACACAACAAGGGGGGCACACACGAACGCGAAAGAAAGGGCAGGGCAGGGGCAACTATCTCGTACACATTCTTCCTCAGAACCCACATATCGCATCAACGAACGGCAGGCCAATTGCGGACTCAGCCGTGTCAGGCAAATCCAACCCAACCAACACCTCCCACGGAAACCCTGACACTGATCCAGCAGTACGTCCACATACATCGCCACACCAAATACGGGTGACGAGTGAGCAACAAATGGAACAATACACAACAAGGGCTGACCTAATAAAAACTGCACGTCACGTCATACCTTCCAGACAGACGCAGTTCCGACGGGACGGCGGAACCGTATACGTACCTTTCAGCCACAACAACCGACCGACTGGACACGCCCGCGTCTCCAGCCAGCCAACCACCAGGGCCACACAGCCCGCAAGTTTCAGCGTCAACACTTCTTAACGTACGTTGCAAACTTTTCAAAACATTGCCACACACACACACACACACACACACACCACGAAAAGCGTCAACCTCTCTCACACTGGATACACTCAACACTTTTTGTCGGCGGAGCTTGAGGCCAACGGTTGACACACCCCCACCGGCCACACAGGTTTCCCTTTGAAAATTGCAGTGACGGAGACGGTTGTTTCCGAGAGCGCGAGCTGGACGGAGCTGCGGCGCCGCCGCCGCCGCCGAGGGGTAATGAACGCACGCGATGCCGCATGACAGCCCATCACCCAAAGTTTCACCCACAACTGCACAGGTCGCACCCCCTTTTCGCGCCATACTAGTGTCGATCGTCAATTACAGCTGACGGTGTTCGCATTTGCCACTTGACGGGGGGGAAAAGAAAACAAACATCTGACACGCCATGTGTTTCTCTCTCTCTGTTACATCTAGGTCATTCGGCAGCCACTGTAAAAAAAAAAAATATTTTTACGACATGGTTGGGTAAGTGATTTAAAGACAACAATTGTGGGTCACACACCATAGACCATTTCGATAGTGTTCTTGTTCTTCTCTGTTTCCTTTTTTTATCGCTCAATTGAAATAAAACCTGGGGATGATGCAATGCTGCGATATGGCACAACCGTCGTCCATTGTACACAACTCGGGAACAAAAAGAAACCAATTCAGGGAACGTTCGTTCCTTCACAACGTTTCTTTCAACGCACTTGGTCTTTACCATCCTGTATTCAACACACATTTCCTTTCATCAAACTAGGGCATTTCCATAACAGTATTTGCAATACTGCTTCTTCGACGTCATTTCACCATCTCAACTAGAGACAAACAAACAAACAACAAAATAGGAAAACAGCCTTGAGAACCCCGTCCACCAAATTTCAGTTAGCACGGCATCCAAGATTCTTTTCCGGGGAGTGCAGTGCAGCTGACGCTGCTCAGACCATATACCGTCGCCAGTCTCACTCAACTCTTGCGCATTCCATTCTACGCTACGTGACTATGCAAAAATGAATGAATCAAACCCGCCCAGAGAGCGTCTTGTGCGAGGGGACACACGATATAGAGAACAACAAAACACACAGGGGACACCACCAAAGTTGGAGAGAACGTTTCCACCACGGCAGCCGCGCCGTTACGCGCTTTTTTTTTTTTTTTTTTTTTTTTTTTTCCTCCCCCCCACTGCACACCTCCGACACCACGGGAACGTTCACCGTCCCGTTGCCCTACACTGGCGTTTTCTTTTCAACCCCCCACCCTATTCCTCGCTCCCCGGACATTCGACCGATCACAAAGTGCAACCTCTCGTTACCGTCGGGTGCCCCTCTTCATCCCCGGGGCGCCAACAACAAAACAAAAACACCACCGACGCCGTCGTCTCGCGTCACCTCACTCAACTGAGCGGAAAATACACGTACATCCAGAATGACGACACCGCCTCCACAAACAAAAACCAGACGTCAGACGTCAGGTCGAAAGAGGGCACCGTACGTCGTGGCGCGTGGTCTCCTAACTCACCTCGCGCGTACAAATACAATGCAATGCGTGTCTCCTCACGTTCACACACACCACCTCCACGCTCCACTTTTACGTCGCCCAACCAACCAACTAACTAACTTAACCCACCCGCTCGGCGTAGAAGCAGCTGTAGGCGGCAACGTGTTTCTCACCCTCGCCACCAACGGTGTGACATCCGACAATCGCGGTTTGCTTTCCGTTCCACACCTCCGGCCATACCATACAAAGGGGACAAAAAAAAAAAAATATATATATATCAAACAAGCCAACTCCAGCGATCCGCCCCCCTAACACCAACACGTCTCGAAACACCCACGCCCACGACCCGGCTGTGGCTAAAGTGCGTATCCCAACGTCACACCAAAACCAAAGGCGCCGGCGCCGCACCACACCACACCACAAGCTACAGCTACAGCTGTGCCGCCGTCCACCCGCTCACAACAACAACAATTCCGCCCTTCCCGCAAAGGCATTTTGGTGGCCCTGAAAAGGGCCGTTTTTTTTTTCTTTTCTTCGCCGCGCCGCGGACGAGCCTCCCATTTCCAAGAGCCACCTCCTTACTTGGAGCTCGTGTACTTGGTCACCGCCTTCGTGCCCTCGCTCACCGCGTGCTTGGCCAGCTCGCCAGGCAGCAAGAGCCGCACAGCGGTCTGGATCTCGCGGGACGTGATGGTCGAGCGCTTGTTGTAGTGCGCCAGGCGAGAAGCCTCGGCCGCAATGCGCTCGAAAATGTCGTTCACGAAGCTGTTCATGATGCTCATCGCCTTCGAAGAGATGCCCGTGTCCGGGTGCACCTGCTTCAGCACCTTGTAGATGTAGATGGCATAGCTCTCCTTCCTCTTGCGCTTCTTCTTCTTGTCGCCCTTCGAAATGTTCTTCTGCGCCTTGCCAGCCTTCTTGGCGGCTTTCCCGCTAGTCTTGGGCGGCATCACGAACAAACAGGCAGGCAGGCAGGCAGGCACGCGCAGTCAGTCAGTCAAGCGCTCCGCTCCAGTCAGCGTCTCCCCACACAGTGGCACCCGCCGCACGCCGACGCCGCACCTTTACCAGCTCGCCCTGCTGCGGCCGCCGACCAATGGGGCGCGCGCGCAACCGGCCGCCGCACCCGAGCCCATAAAGGACCCCCACCCCGCCGGCGCCGGCATACGCTGAGCAGCAGCCGGTGCGAACGCAGGCGTGTTATGCTACGCTAGTTCCACCGACCGCGCTGACTGTGAAGCCTTAGGAACCTCGCTTGCGAGGAACACTGCGGGAGCACCTGGTGAAATTCCTCGTGTAAGCCCCGAGTGAGAAGTGTCCCGGTTGTGTTCTTATTAGGACGCAAACGGGCCTTGTAGGGCCAGCGGGTTAAATTAGAGTTGCACAAGGCGGCACCCTGAGCTTTTTAGCGCCAGCGGGAGCCGTTGAGCAAATCGTCGTTGTGCCCAGCGAGTTGGAGCAGCGCCTTGGGAGTCGTAGCAGTTACTACTGCCGCGACGCGAGGCGCGTCTTCTTGTTGCCGCGGGCCGGTTTTCCGGCCGGATCGAGCGCCACAGCTGCCGCAGGGAATCTCCCTGCCCCCCCGAGAGTTAGGGCAATTGCGTGTCAGGGCCTGGAAGACGACCAGATCCGCAAGGAACTGCTCGCCGATCAGTATACCCGCGCACGTCAGGCGTTAGGGCTGAGTGTTGGCCGGAAACGTGTAACGGTGACAACAAAGGCCGCACTCAGCAATCACTTGGCAGCCCTTGACTTTGCCGCCCCCACACCGCGTATAGACATGGAGGACTCGGTGGAAATCGATGTCAGGAGAGCAGGGACGAGCTTCACAGTGGAAAGGAGGGACCACAGGGGACTGGGCACCATACTACGCAACCCACTAATACAAAATGTGCTTCCACACCTCGACCCAGAAGACGAGAGAAAACTGATGCAGGCGGTCGTGCGAACAGAAAAACGTAGGGAAATGAGGAGAATGGAGCAAAAAAGGGAACAGATAAAACAGGAGACCAAATTCATCAGGGAAATAGGCAGGAAAGCAGACAGGAAAATTCTCCCAAAGACGACAGCCAAACTGCTCGTCAGGGAGAAAAGAAAGCGCGCGAAGTCACCCAAGCGCAAACCCGGAACATCAGTGCCTCTCCCCCTACTATTTGATACACACCCGACCACAGATACGGCGGACGAAGCTGCAGAGACGGCCACTCCAGGCCCAAGCAACGCATCTGCGGGAGAAACGATCGTGACGGACGGGTCTCCCGCAGAAGCGTCAACGCCAGCAGTAACAACAAACGAAAATCCCAAACCTAGCACGTCCTCCCTAGTACAAGACGCTACACACGACACGCAAGACGCACCACCCACGAACTCGCCCCAGAGCCCAGAGCCGGCACACGCAAACGTCACCGCAGCAGCCGAGCCCGCGCCCGCCACAGCCGAGGAGCCGGAAGCTAACGGTACCTTCGAGCTGGCGCGGCGCACGGCCAAGGTCAAGCCGCCACCAGCCGCGGCCGGCACTGCCTGCGCCACAAGCAACAAGTACGACGCGCTCGATGAAGACGCGCAAACACCCCCAGCCCCACCACCACCAAAGACACAACAAAACACGCAACATCCCAAACATGAAAGACTACCACCCATAGTCGCCACGTATCCAGATACATACAAAAAAATGTACGATCTTATCACTGCCGCCATAGGCGACGAACGCTTCCACGCAAAATCTGCCGGCGGTGATAAGATCAAAATCACACTGAAAACGATAGACGACTACAACACAACAAAAAACACATTAAAACAACACCATATACCGCACTACACGTACCCCACAGGAGCACAAAAGACTTTGAAAGTCGTCTTAAGAGGCTTCCCCACACGCACCGACCCCGCCGACATCAAGGACGCCATAACGGCGAAAGGATACGACGTAAGGTCGGTGCGCAAACAGGGCTCGAACAACAGAGACCCACTGTATTGTGCAACGTTAATCGACACACCACAGCATCGGAAGTTGTTCCAGGAAACCCGACTAATGGGCCTTGGAATAACGACCGAACCACTGAAACAAAGAGCTAGAGCACCACAGTGCTTTAACTGTCAAGTGATCGGCCACGTAAATTATTACTGCGACATGCCGCCACGCTGCGTGCGGTGCGCTGGAGGCCACGCGTCCAGGGAGTGCAAAATGTCACCCCAGGACAAGCCAAAATGCGCCAACTGCAGCGGCGCCCACACGGCCAGTTACCGAGGCTGTCCAGCACACAAAAGAGCCAAGGCCCGACAAACTGGGCAGATCACAAACACAAAAAACGTAAACCAAGCACAAACACGAAACAACACCAAAAAACCAACCAACACCACACAAAACATGCAAACAGAAGACACCAAAACAAAAACACGAAAGAAAGAGAAAGACGACAACACAAACACGCAAACACCCGGCACAAGCACACGAACACAGGACGCTACAAGATCCTATGCAAGAGCAGTATCCCCCGCACAGACCCCCAAAGTAGAAACAACAAAGCCAGCAACAACAACACAAACAAGCAACTCACAAGACACACCAATACACCACTTCTCCCAAGCCCTGACGGAAGTAATCAAGCTCATGGACAAGCTGATGCAGACCATGACAAAAAACTTCGATAAATTATCCGCCGAAATTTCATCGGCAGTTAGGCCCTCGCAGCCCACTGCGACAACAAGTGTCACAACACCTCATCATGGCTAGGCCAGCAATACAGGGTTTTAAACTATGCACGTTTAATGCCATGAGCCTCTTCCCCCAGGGTCTAGAATTCAGACAATTCCTGGCGGAAGAAGAAATAGACATATGCATGGTGCAGGAGACCAACCTGAAACCGGGAATCAGAGTTTCTGCACCAAACTACCTCTGCTACAGACGAGACCGACCAACTGCAGGGGGCGGGGTAGCAATATACATAAAAAGGGGGATTCCGCACCACCAGATTCATACGCCAGAAATGACACAGTTGGAAACAGTAGCACTAGAGGTACAGACATCCACAGGTCCGGTAACTGTGGTGTCAGCATATCGACAACCCAACACCCACAGGTTAGTTAAAGACGACATCGTCAAATTAGGACAAATTGGAGGCAAGCTGATACTTGGAGGAGATCTTAACTCCAAGCACTCTGACTGGAACTCCAGGAGGACGAACCAAGCTGGCCGACAATTAAAAAGCATCGCGCGCATCCACCACATGCACGTATGGGCCCCAGAGGAGCCCACACACTTTCCCAGAAATGGGAATAACCCGGACGTAATCGACGTAGCAATCACCAAAGGTCTCGCAGGATTCGTGACGGCGATTTCACTAAATAGAATGTCGTCTGATCACAATCCTGTTACATTCGAGATTGACGTGGGCGGCTGGCTACCGCCAATCCAGCGCCCAACCTCGTACAAACGCATCGACTGGGAAAAATTTCAAACACATGTAATGGAAGAATTCACCAACACCCCGCTCCCGACAGAGGACACCGAACAAACGCTGAGTAGTTTCACCGACACGGTCCTCCAAGCAGCTCAGGGCGCAACACCAGAACCCCCAACCCTTCCACCCCCCACACAGCGACTGCCACCCCAGCTGCTTGCCCAGATTAGGCACAAAAACAGGACCGCGAAGGAATGGAAACTTACGCGAAACCCGGACACCAGGAGGCTGCTCAATAGATTACAGAGAGAACTTAAGGTCGCGCTCACTGAGCACAGAAACCAGCAATGGTCAAACCGCCTTACATCTCTCAAAGTGCAGGACAACAGCCTTTGGCAAGCAACTAAGCAGTTCACTAAAAGACGCGCAAGGATGCCGCCTCTGCACGGCGAGAGAGGACTAGTGTTCAGCGCTCAAGACAAAGCCAACGCACTCGCCGACGTCTTCGAGAAGCAATTCACACCAGCAGAGGCGCAGGACCACGAACATGAAAGAATGGTCCGCAGACAACTAACCGCATTTCTGGCAGCAGACGATGACGTCGATGAAGTTCCACCTACCTTCTCAACGGAGGAGGTAGCGGTAGCCATCAAATCGCTGCCCAACAAGAAAGCCCCAGGTCACGATCTCCTCACCAATGAACTGCTTAAGCACCTGCCCCAGCTAGCGATAGAAAAACTGACAGAAACGTTCAATGAAATCACGCGATCACAAAAATTCCCGAAACAGTGGAAACACGCGGAAGTGGTCGCGATCGCCAAGCCTGGAAAAGACCCCATCTTTCCCCAGCACCATCGCCCCATAAGCTTACTCCCAACGCTGAGTAAGCTGTACGAGCGCCTCCTCTTAGTGCACATTGACAGGCACATAAAAAGAGAGAACATGCTCCCCAAATTCCAGTTCGGATTTCGCAACCAACACTCAGCACCCCAACAACTCATGCGAGTGGTCGAAGCCGCCACAGAAGCCTTTAACCGGAAAGGCTACTGTGGTCTAGTGCTGCTAGACGTAGCCAAGGCGTTCGACAGTGTGTGGCACACTGGACTACTGTACAAATTGTACACATTAGGTTTCCCTGGCCATGTCGTTAAGCTCCTGAAGAGCTACCTAGCCAACCGCACATTTTGTGTCAAAGTGGACACTGCGAGGTCCTCGAAACGCACCGTCAGGGCCGGAGTACCACAGGGCTCGGTGCTAGGCCCAGTACTGTATAACCTATACACGGCCGACACACCGTCTGCCCCACAGACCCATACAGCCCAATACGCCGACGACACGGCATTCTTCGCCGTCAGTACAAATAGGAGGGTGGTTACAGCGAGACTCCAAAACATACTACATCAGACAGAAGCTTGGGCCAGGAAATGGCGAATAACAATAAACGGGGAGAAAACACAAGCATTGATGCTCACCCAAAGAAAAGGCAAACGAAACCCTGCCCACCGCCTACGTGACAACAGACCACTAAGACTGCACAGACGTGACATCCCATGGAGGGCCACGGCCAAATACCTGGGTGTCACCCTTGACAAAAGACTGACTTGGCGCACACACATCGAAGACATTAGGAGGAAGACCAGCGCCAGACTCAACAACATTTACCCCCTCCTCAACATTGAAAGCAGCTTGGCGGCAACTACAGGAGTAAGGCTGTACTGTACGCTTGTCCGCCCTATCATTGAGTATGCCTGCCCAGTCTGGGGCTATGCAGCCAAATCTCACCTGCTGAGACTGCAGAGAGTACAAAATAGAGCACTCAGACGGGCAATTCATGTCAGGACGCACTTCCCCACTGCAGACACCCACGAAGCAACGGAAGTGAAAGCACTAACCGAAAGATTCAGAGAACTCGCGGTAGCATTCTACCAAACCGCGAGTCACTCTGAAAACGACCTGATAAATAGCCTCGGGAATTATCCCACCGATAATCTCAAATACAGGAGGCCAAAGTGCATCCTACACTAAAAAACGATTAACAATCAAACACCAACAGACAACAGTGGTTTATTAAAAATCGCATTAAAAGTTAGGCCAAAATCAAAAAGTAAGGTGCATGACAAATGCAAAAACGAAGAACATACTTGTTTGGAGCAAATGTCAAAGGACAACAAACCTCCACCACAAGACTGCTCAAAGTCCGAGCATGTCAAAATATGCGAAGCGCGCCGGCGCCGGCACGCACTCCGCTGCTCGACTCGCTGCGGCTCGCACCGTTCGGGGCGTTGTGCTTTTCTTTCTCGCTTCTTTCCAAACTAGCCCATCGCCATGTCCGGACGCGGAAAGGGAGGCAAAGTCAAGGGCAAGTCAAAGTCCCGCTCAAGCAGGGCTGGGCTCCAGTTCCCGGTCGGCAGAATCCACCGCCTCCTGCGCAAGGGAAACTACGCCGAGCGCGTCGGCGCCGGGGCGCCCGTCTACCTCGCCGCCGTCATGGAGTACCTCGCGGCTGAGGTGCTCGAGCTGGCCGGAAACGCGGCCCGCGACAACAAGAAGACGCGCATCATCCCGCGCCACCTGCAGCTCGCCATACGCAACGACGAGGAGCTCAACAAGCTCTTGTCGGGCGTCACCATCGCACAGGGAGGTGTCCTGCCCAACATCCAGGCCGTCCTGCTGCCAAAGAAGACCGAGAAGAAGGCCTAAAAGAGAGACAGCGCAATCGGCAACCGCCGCGTGCTCCCTTGGCACGCAGCGCGCCATTTGCCGCCTCGGCTCAAAAAAACAAAACACAATCGGCCCTTTTCAGGGCCACCACACAAACCTACGTCCAAAGCAGAATTCCAGTCGTTCGTCGCACCACTTTTCTCTCTCTCTCTCTCTCTCTCTCTCTCTCTTTCTGTGTACGGTTTTTCCTTCTTACACACACAGGCGCCGCCATCTTGTACACACGTACTTGGCCACCTCCTCCACTCCACTCCACGCACGCACAGTCTCGCGACCATTAACCAGCACACGTGGCGCACAACAACACACCTCAAAAATAACCCCTCGGCACTCAGCCGCGCCGCAACACACAGCCCATCCACCGACAAGAAGCATACAAGCAAAGAGGGAGGGGAAGGAAGGAAGGAAGGAAGGAGCTCACACAACGCAAGGGCACGCTTCCTTCCCTCCCAACCGCACCGCACACCACGTCAAAAAAAACTCCAAACAAAACTAAAAGGCCAAGTAGACTAAAAAGGAAAAGAAAAACCAGCAACACAGACTCTTTCGCACTTTTCAACTTCCGATCACTGTGGTGGCCCTGAAAAGGGCCGTTTTTCAATCTATCTCTCTTTCCTTCCTTCGGTCTCACACCGCCTAACCGCCGAAACCGTACAGGGTGCGCCCCTGCCTCTTCAGGGCGTACACCACGTCCATGGCCGTCACAGTCTTGCGCTTGGCGTGCTCAGTGTACGTCACCGCGTCGCGGATCACGTTCTCCAGGAACACCTTCAGCACTCCGCGCGTCTCCTCGTAGATCAGACCAGAGATGCGCTTCACGCCGCCCCTGCGCGCCAGGCGGCGGATCGCGGGCTTCGTGATGCCCTGGATGTTGTCGCGCAACACCTTGCGGTGCCGCTTGGCGCCACCCTTGCCGAGCCCCTTTCCTCCCTTGCCGCGGCCTGTCATTCTTCTTCTTCAAGCGTCTCAACCACAATAATATAAAAAACAGAAAGCAAGGCAAGCTCCTCACCCGGCGCTAGCGAGTCGGCTACGGTTGTGGCGCCCAGCGCGCGCGCCGCCCCCCTATATAGACTCTGGGGCCCCGCGGCCCGCCCTCCCCTCCCCCCACCACCGCGCACCGAGGGCATATAAGCGCAGCACCCGGGGCGCGCGGGCCCGTTGTCAAGGCAGCACCGGACGCCGTCGCGCACGCATATCCTCCACGCCGCATCCGCATCCGCATCCGCAGTAGCCATGGCCCGGACAAAGCAAACGGCCCGCAAGTCCACCGGCGGAAAGGCGCCGCGCAAACAGCTCGCCACCAAGGCGGCGAGGAAGAGCGCGCCCGCCACCGGCGGCGTCAAGAAGCCCCACCGCTACAGGCCGGGCACCGTCGCCCTGCGAGAAATCAGGCGCTACCAGAAGAGCACAGAGCTGCTCATCCGCAAGCTGCCATTCCAGCGCCTAGTGCGCGAGATCGCCCAGGACTTCAAGACCGACCTGCGCTTCCAGAGCTCCGCAGTCATGGCCCTGCAGGAGGCCAGCGAGGCCTACCTCGTCGGCCTCTTCGAAGACACCAACCTGTGCGCAATCCACGCCAAGCGAGTCACCATCATGCCCAAGGACATCCAGCTCGCGCGCCGCATCCGCGGCGAGCGCGCCTAAACCCGCACACCGCCAAACAAACAAAACGGCCCTTTTCAGGGCCACTAACGTCTCTCCGTCGCGAGCAAAACTTTGTCGGTCGCAACGACTAGTTCCCCACTCACTCTCCAGTCCAGTCGTCCCACCCCCGGCCCGGCCCGGCGCCGCCGTTTCCAAAAAAAAAAAAACAAAGCACCGCACCGGCCGAGCCAAGTCGCAAGCGTCAATAGCGCCACCCACACAGGCCACGGCACAAAACGTGACGCCCGGAAAGCAAAGCAAAGCAAAAAAGACTATTCCAAAACCACCACCAAGACAAACAAACAAACGCGGCGCAAAATAAATAGGTAAAAATAATAAAAGTAAAATACACTGTATGTAACACCAACCGCGCGCCGCCGCCCACGCCCGCCAACGACCCCACAATCCAACCACCATCCACACATGAAACAAACAAACGCCAGCAAGCAAGACAGACAGACAGACAGACAAGGCAACCGACCGACCACGACACGACAATCAACACCTTCCCGACGTGCTTTGATGGCCCTGAGAAGGGCCGTTTTTGTTTTTGTCCGGGACCGCGCGACAGCCTCTGGTTGCGCGCCGGCCACCAGGCGACGGTGTCAACCGCCAACCCTTCCCTGCCCTTTTTACTTCTTCTTCTTGGGCGAAGCCTTCGCCTTAGACGGCGTCGCCGTCGCCTTCTTCGGGCGCGGCGCCTTCGGCTTCTTCGTCGGAACCTTGGCGGCCTTCTTCGCCTTCGACGGCGACTTGGCCTTGGCCGGCTTGGCCGCAGCCGCCTTCTTCGCACCCGCGGGAGCGGCCGACGCCGCAGACGCCTTCTTGGCGGCGCCCGCCTTCCGACCGGTCGCCGCCTTCACGCCGCCAGCCTTCTTTGCGCCGGCCGCACGGGCCCCCTTCTTCTCCTTGCTGGCCGGAGCGGCGCGCTTCTTCTTCGCACCACCGCCGCCACCACGAGCCTTGCCGCCCTCGGCCGCCCCGCCGCCGGCGCCGGCAAGCTTGAAAGAGCCCGACGCGCCCTTCCCCTTCGTCTGCACCAGCTCGCCAGCCACGACGGCCGACTTGAGGTACTTCTTGATAAAGGGCGCCAGCTTCTCCGCGTCCAGCTTGTAGTGCGCGGCAATGTACTTCTTGATCGCCTGCAGCGACGACCCGCCGCGCTCCTTCAGACTCTTGATGGCGGCCGTCACCATCTCAGAGGTGCGCGGGTGCGCAGGCTTGGCGCGCGGCTTCTTCGCAGACGACGCAGACTTGGCCTTCTTCGTAGTGCCGGTGGCGGCGGGTGCCGCGGCAGTCTCGTTCGTAGCCGCCTGGTCTGCCATCTTTTGCTTGTTCTCTTTTCTTTTTTCCCCTTGGTTTCGCTTCCTTCTCTCCTTCGACGACGCACAACAGCGAGGGGCGCGCAGCAGAGAATAGCCGCGCACGCGCCTGGCCCAGCCAGTGTCGCGGGCGGGCGCGGACGGCCGAGAGAGCGGCCGCCACTCGGCGCGCCGCCGCGCCGCCGCGCCGCGCCTCCCGCGCTTGCTACCGCCCAACGTCCGACAGCCTGCGCGGAGCAGCCCCCAACCTGCGCCGCAACCACCCGCGCCATTCAAACCACCGAGGATGGGGCTACACACACCGACACCACGGTCGCCAACCAGTCGCCGCGGCGGCGCCGCAAACCACGGCCAAACTGCAGCCACCGCGCGCCACAGCCTGGGTCGGCCCGCCGAGAATCGCCGCCCCCGCCCAAATGCCGCCCCCACAGCCCCAGCCGACGACCCGCCACAATGGCCAAACCTTCGTCAAAACTCCCACACCGTCGCCGCGGCAGCCCGGCCACCGCGGCCGGCGCCACAGCCACACGAGCCGAGTCGTGCGGCGATGACGGCCGTGCACAAACGCACCTCCGCCGCCCCATCGCCTTCCGCCGTTTTCCCGATCGGCCCGCAGCCGTCGGGCCACGGCCGCGGGCCGTCCTCCTCCTCTCGCCTCGCCCGCCAACACCCACAGCCCTTCCAACACATTTTTTTTTTCTTTTTCCTTTTTTTTTTTTTACTTTTTTACGATCGCCGCCTGCGCAACATGGCACCGGCCGACGGAGCGCCAACCCCCCCGCCACAGGCGAAAACAAAACAACGATAAACAAACAAACAAAATAAATTACCAGCCAGCCCCAACTACAGACACACCGAATCTGCCCTCACAGCCGACCTTACACGCCTCTACGTCAAAAACAAAGGTGGTTTCTTTCTTTCAACGGTTACCTTACCTTAGGTTACGTCAACGTTAGGCTAAGAAGGCGTCAGGGTTAGGTTAAGCGTTGACGTGACGTCACGTCTTAACGTAGGCGTTAAGCTAAGGTTGCGGTCACGTACGTTAGGTTAAGGCGACTTGGGGGTTGGCCTAAGAGCTTAGGTTAGGTTACGTTAGTTTAGGTGGCTGCGTTAAGGGGCTTAAAGAAGTTTAGGAGGTTAAGGCGTCGAGGCGGCCGCACCCCCTTAGCTGCTGCGGCTCGGCCACGCCACGCCACGCCACGCTTTGGGGTTTCATAAGGTCGCGCGGCGGGTCGTCGGCACGCCGCAAAGGACAAAACTGCAAGACGACGTCGAAAAACAAACAACAGGTAAAAAATAAATAAGTAAAAATAAACGACGCCGACAGGCGGGGATCAGCAGAACAAGCAGATTCCGGAGAGCGAACGAGACACACACACACGCACGCACACACACAAACCCCCCCGAGCCGAGAGAGCACAGAGCACCACCACGTGTCGGCCTCCGCTCACCCGACTCGGCTGGGCTGGGCTGGGCTGGCGGCCGGGCCGGATGCACGTACACGTACGGCTACAGCCACTACCCGTACACAGCCGCTCTTCACGCAACACCAGCCAAATGGCGCGCCCGCGGCTCGTCGCGGTCGCAACGCCACGCCGGCACACTTTCGGCACCACCGTTTTCGCGCGCACCGCAAACAAAACGCAGCCGACACACACAGAGAGAGAGAGAGAGAAAAAAAAAAAAAAAAAAAAAACACAGAGCGCGAGACGGGCGGCGGCGCACCTTTCGCCAGCCGGCAGGCAATCGACTCGCCCAGTACGACAAACGCGCACGCCACCCCACCCACCAACCAACCAACCAACCAGTCGTCGTCGTCGTCGTCGTCGTCGTCGTCGTCGTCCCGAAATCAAACAAACTCTCAAAAGCACAGCCCCTGCTGCCAACGGACGCAGGCGCCACGCAGCTCCCTTCCCGCCACACTCGATTCGCAGCGCAACTCACCCGGCACACCGTCAAACGACGGGCTGGGCTCGCCGCATCGCCGCAACCTACACACCTTCCCCGCCACGACGCACAGCCCCACCAGACGCCCGTGCCGCAACGACACTACTGCACTACCACTACCGCACTACTCCTCTCGCCCTTGCCATACACGACACAACACGCCAAAAAATGAAAATCCAAATACAAACAAAAACACCGCCCCCACGACCCAAACACATGCACGGCGCGCCAACACACGCGAGGCAAGGCACGCAGCAAACGGCGTCCCCTCCGCGTCGCGCCATCAACCTACACACACAAGGCAACCAACAACAGCCAGCCAGCCAGCCCCACTCTCACGCCGCAAAAACAGAAAACACACCGAAACCGCCAAACGCCGCACATTCGCGCTTCGCACTTACTACACACCTCTCGGCATCCGTTTCGCACACAACGGCGCGACGCTCAATACATCATCACGGGCTACGCACGCACACCGCGACCCACTTTTTTACGACGCCCTCGGCAGAGCACACGTGCCCACGCCCACACACAGTCGACACAACGACGCAGCGCGCAGCAGACGCGGCCGCAACACGTACCTCCCCGACGACGCGCCAACACCGCCAGCCACTGCTCACTCGCCCAAGCAACCCGTGCACACAACTGCCACACGCGTCCACCACGCCGCCGCCAACCACCCGCCCGCCAGGGGGCGCTCACGTCCGCGACAACAGCGCGGCACCGCCGGACCGGGCCGGGCCGGGCCGGGCCGGGCCGAACCGGGCCGAGCCGCCGCCTCCTCTCCACTCGGCACGCCACGTCCTGCTTGCAAAACACATGGCTCGTCCCTCTGTACACACAACGCGCCTGCCTGCGGTCGCCGCCGGCATCTATCTACCTGCGCATCGGAGCCAGGCCGGCAAGCCCACACTTAAATAATGCACTTCAACCAGCCAAACAAACCCACTCTTCCTTTCTTTGCACAGCGCATGCAACAGCAGCCCCAGGAGCCGGGCCCGCCGCCAGCGTCTCCTCCTCCTCCTCTGGGCACAGCCAGCCAGCCGTACCCACCGCCCCGCCCCTGCTCTGCAGAACAAGAAAAAACGAAAAAGTACCAACACACGCACCCAAAGCGTAAGCCAGACAAGACCAGCCTCTCCAAGGCCACACACACGCAAAAAAACAAAAAAACAAAAACACTACAACAGAATAAAATGAAAAAGAAAAAGCAAGCTGTCGCCTCGCCCCCGCCCGTCCCCCCACCCCACCACATTCGCCCCCTCCGCTTGTTTTCCTTTCTACAATTTCCCTCTTTTCCACCCAATATCCCGCCGCGGTTTACGGGCACCGGCCGATTTTGCGCCCGCCCACATGTGTGCCTACTCCCCACCACCATTCCCTCCGCAGCCCGCAGCCCGCAGCCCGCTTTTCCCCCCCTCCCTGCCCACACCACACCACACCACACCACACCACACCACACCGACGGTGCTGACGTCGACACGCACCCAAGACAGGGGCCACGACCGTCTTTTTTCCTGGGCCCATCCCCGCACCGCACCGCACCTCCTTCCAATCAACGCTGTGGCGCCTGTGTCCGCGCGAGACGCGTGCGCGCCGCCTCTCTCAACATCCGTCCGCCGTCCGCCGGCCGGCCCGTTTTTCGGCCCCCAGGCCATCCGTCAACCACCACTGCCACTGCCCCTGCCCGCCCCGCACCACACCACACACCGCTGCTTGCCCCGGCCGTTGCCACCAAAGGCGCCAACCGCAGCCCGCGCGCGCCAGAAACTACAGGGACCCAGCCGACCGACGAAAATCAGAGCAATTGGCCGGGAGGATCAAAAAGAGAGCTCCGAAAACCACCGTAGCGAGGCGTTGGAGGAAACGTTACGAGAAGCAGAAAGGGACCAGGAAAAATTCTGGAAATTTCTTAAAACTCGTAAACTAAACACGAAACATCTACATCTACATGGGGAAGGAACGACCCCACAGACCGAGCTGAAGCACTGGCGGATTCACTAGAAAGGCAATTCCAAGCACCAGAAGCGGTAGATGGCGAAACTGATGACCACCAGGAAATGGTACTCAGAAGGGTAAAACCGCATCCTAAGTGCCCCGATCAGAACATCTTTCACAATCCAATAAACGCAGAAACCCCGTATCTTATCACATCACAAACATACACACATCCTAAGAAGGCATCAGGCCCAGATTCCATCAAACCGCAACTACTACATCACCTACCTCCAGCAACTATCAATTATCTATCTAACATCAGTATATAATGCTTGCTTCAGACTAAACTACTTGGAAACAGGCCCGAGTCATCACATTACCAAAGCCAAACAAGGACTTATTATTTCCGCAAAACTATAGGCCAACTTCCTTGGAAAGGTCCTCGGAAAGCTCATTCAAACTGAACTGAAGAAATTCAATTCTTAAAGGATAACAACATAATCATCCCACAACAATTCCGATTCCGCGAAGAACACAGCACCACCCACCAGGTGACCAGACTAGTCGAGCACATATGTCAGGCCAGAAACATTAGACACAGTACTGGAGCAGTCCTGCTTGACATTGGAAAAGCATTCGGATAACGCCTTATCTACAAGCTCCACCAGTACAACTGCCCCATCCACATTATTGCTTCTTTTCTCCGCAACAGAGCATTCTATGTCCATGTACCAGGAGCGGCAAGTAACACTAGATCCATAGAGGCTGGAGTCCCGCAAGGCTCAGTGCTGGGGCCCATTCTCTACTCAATATACACAAACAAACAGCTGGGAGGACACTTGTCACTATTTGCAGACGACACTGCAGTCTACCGCAGCAGTTCTAACCTGCAATATAGAGTCACAAAAATAGAGCAACACCTACAATCCATCCAGAAATGGGCTAACCAAAAAAACAATAAACGCGGAGAAAACCCAAGCAATACAATACGATTCACATTCAAAAAGAATACCTCCTAACCTGCGTATACGCCTCAGAAATAACAATCTTCCATGGTCAGGCACAATAAAGTATCTAGGCATCAAGCTGGACAAGAGGTTGACATTTAGAGACCACGTTACACACGTTTGTAACAAGGCTGCACCAGCAATATTCAGACTGTGCCCAATCATCAAAGGAAACAGAATAAATATGCGCGCCAAAAAGAAAATCTTCAAAACCGTCATAGGAACCAGCCATCACTTACGGCTCTGAAAATCTGGTCAATGGCCGCAGACACCAACATAACAAGAGTAAAAAAAAGGGTGCACAACAAATAATTCAGAATTGCTGCTGATGCCGGCCGGTACCAGACAAACCGAGACATATACACAAACCATAACATACTCAAAATCCCGGAAATCATCCAAACAAAAATCCATAAAGTTTTTTTTTTTTTTTCCCACCAAACCACGGATTCGAACCACCCACTCATCAGAAATCTGGGACAAAATCCACCCGACCCAAGAACGACATTTCCCATCACGACAAAACACCACAAACTACAACATACCATGATAAACAAAAATAAAATACAAACACCATAACACTCACTCAAACAACAAACATCTACACACACCCAAGAGACCCTATCATCCCATCATTTTGTTACCCAACATAATCAGACAGAAGGCAGGGATCAAGGACAGATCCGGTCCTTCGAGTACAGGGGGTAAAAAAATACCCATCAGACCAGCTCGCTCTCTCTCTCTCTCTCTCTCTCTCTCTCTCTCTCTCTCTCTCTCCGTGCCGACGCTGCCCCGCACACGCGTTCGGCCGACACCACACGACAGGTCTTTGGGGCCCCGCCACTGCGCACACGCACGCCTCCTCCTCTTCCTTAGTTCTTTTTCGCTTTTCTTTTCTCCCCCGCCCCCCGCTCTCACCGCCACATCATCCCGCAACCCTTGGGGGATGTTTCCCAACATCAACGCGCCCCAATTCCACTCTCTGCCCGTGCCGCACTCTCCACTTTGCTTCTCCCCGTCCCCTACACACACGACTACCGAAACCCCGGTTGACACACCTTCTCGTAGGACAGGGGTGCGTGCGTGCGTTGTCTTGACGGTGACAGCAACAGCAACGGATCCGTCCATCCCATTCCCCCCCACTCGGTAAAGAACCATGTTCAACCCACACTACACAACAAGGGGGGCACACACGAACGCGAAAGAAAGGGCAGGGCAGGGGCAACTATCTCGTACACATTCTTCCTCAGAACCCACATATCGCATCAACGAACGGCAGGCCAATTGCGGACTCAGCCGTGTCAGGCAAATCCAACCCAACCAACACCTCCCACGGAAACCCTGACACTGATCCAGCAGTACGTCCACATACATCGCCACACCAAATACGGGTGACGAGTGAGCAACAAATGGAACAATACACAACAAGGGCTGACCTAATAAAAACTGCACGTCACGTCATACCTTCCAGACAGACGCAGTTCCGACGGGACGGCGGAACCGTATACGTACCTTTCAGCCACAACAACCGACCGACTGGACACGCCCGCGTCTCCAGCCAGCCAACCACCAGGGCCACACAGCCCGCAAGTTTCACAAAACATTGCCACACACACACCACGAAAAGCGTCAACCTCTCTCACACTGGATACACTCAACACTTTTTGTCGGCGGAGCTTGAGCCCAACGGTTGACACACCCCCACCGGCCACACAGGTTTCCCTTTGAAAATTGCAGTGACGGAGGAGACGCGGCATTACGAGAGGGTTGTTTCCGAGAGCGCGAGCTGGACGGAGCTGCGGCGCCGCCGCCGCCGCCGAGGGGTAATGAACGCACGCGATGCCGCATGACAGCCCATCACCCAAAGTTTCACCCACAACTGCACAGGTCGCACCCCCTTTTCGCGCCATACTAGTGTCGATCGTCAATTACAGCTGACGGTGTTCGCATTTGCCACTTGACGGGGGGGAAAAGAAAACAAACATCTGACACGCCATGTGTTTCTCTCTCTCTCTGTTACATCTAGGTCATTGGGCAGCCACTGTAAAAAAAAAAAAATAAATAAATAAATATTTTTACGACATGGTTGGGTAAGTGATTTAAAGACAACAATTGTGGGTCACACACCATAGACCATTTCGATAGTGTTCTTGTTCTTCTCTTTTTCCTTTTTTTATCGCTCAATTGAAATAAAACCTGGGGATGATGCAATGCTGCGATATGGCACAACCGTCGTCCATTGTACACAACTCGGGAACAAAAAGAAACCAATTCAGGGAACGTTCGTTCCTTCACAACGTTTCTTTCAACGCACTTGGTCTTTACCATCCTGTATATTCAACACACATTTCCTTTCATCAAACTAGGGCATTTCCATAACAGTTTGTTTCCGTTTCTGTGAGCACAATACTGCTTCTTCGACGTCATTTCACCATCTTAACTACAGACAGACAACAAAATAGGAAAACAGGCCTTGAGAACCCCGTCCACCAAATTTCAGTTAGCACGGCATCCAAGATTCTTTTCCGGGGAGTGTGCAGTGCAGCTGACGCTGCTCAGACCATATACCGTCGCCAGTCTCACTCAACTCTTGCGCATTCCACCATTCTACGCTACGTGACAATGCAAAAATGAATGAATCAAACCCGCCCAGAGAGCGTCTTGTGCGAGGGGACACACGATATAGAGAACAACAAAACACACAGGGGACACCACCACAGTTGGAGAGAACGTTTCCACCACGGCAGCCGCGCCGTTACGCGCTTTTTTTTTTTTTTTTTTTTTCCTCCCCCCCACTGCACACCTCCGACACCACGGGAACGTTCACCGTCCCGTTGCCCTACACTGGCGTTTCTTTTCAACCCCCCACCCTATTCCTCGCTCCCCGGACATTCGACCGATCACAAAGTGCAACCTCTCGTTACCGTCGGGTGCCCCTCTTCATCCCCGGGGCGCCAACAACAAAACAAAAACACCACCGACGCCGTCGTCTCGCGTCACCTCACTCAACTGAGCGGAAAATACACGTACATCCAGAATGACGACACCGCCTCCACAAACAAAAACCAGACGTCAGACGTCAGGTCGAAAGAGGGCACCGTACGTCGTGGCGCGTGGTCTCCTAACTCACCTCGCGCGTACAAATACAATGCAATACAATGCGTGTCACCTCACGTTCACACACACCTCCACGCTCCACTTTTACGTCGCCCAACCAACCAACTAACTTAACGCACCCGCTCGGCGTAGAAGCAGCTGTAGGCGGCAACGTGTTTCTCACCCTCGCCACCAACGGTGTGACATCCGACAGTCGCGGTTTGCTTTCCGTTCCACACCTCCGGCCATACCATACAAAGGGGACAAAAACAAAAATATATATCAAACAAGCCAACTCCAGCGATCCGCCCCCCTAACACCAACACGTCTCGAAACACCCACGCCCACGACCCGGCTGTGGCTAAAGTGCGTATCCCCAACGTCACACCAAAACCAAAGGCGCCGGCGCCGCACCACACCACAAGCTACAGCTACAGCTGTGCCGCCCGTCCACCCGCTCACAACAACAACAATTCCGCCCTTCCCGCAAAGGCATTTTGGTGGCCCTGAAAAGGGCCGTTTTTTTTTTTCTCTTTCCTTCGCCGCGCCGCGGACGAGCCTCCCATTTCCAAGAGCCACCTCCTTACTTGGAGCTCGTGTACTTGGTCACCGCCTTCGTGCCCTCGCTCACCGCGTGCTTGGCCAGCTCGCCAGGCAGCAAGAGCCGCACAGCGGTCTGGATCTCGCGGGACGTGATGGTCGAGCGCTTGTTGTAGTGCGCCAGGCGAGAAGCCTCGGCCGCAATGCGCTCGAAAATGTCGTTCACGAAGCTGTTCATGATGCTCATCGCCTTCGAAGAGATGCCCGTGTCAGGGTGCACCTGCTTCAGCACCTTGTAGATGTAGATGGCATAGCTCTCCTTCCTCTTGCGCTTCTTCTTCTTGTCGCCCTTCGAAATGTTCTTCTGCGCCTTGCCAGCCTTCTTGGCGGCTTTCCCGCTAGTCTTGGGCGGCATCACGAACAAACAGGCAGGCAGGCACGCGCAGTCAGTCAGTCAAGCGCTCCGCTCCAGTCAGCGTCTCCCCACACAGTGGCACCCGCCGCACGCCGCCGCCGCACCTTTACCAGCTCGCCCTGCTGCGGCCGCCGACCAATGGGGCGCGCGCGCAACCGGCCGCCGCACCCGAGCCCATAAAGGACCCCCACCCCGCCGGCGCCGGCACGCACTCCGCTGCTCGACTCGCTGCGGCTCGCACCGTTTGGGGCGTTGTGCTTTTCTTTCTCGCTTCTTTCGAAACTAGCCCATCGCCATGTCCGGACGCGGAAAGGGAGGCAAAGTCAAGGGCAAGTCAAAGTCCCGCTCAAGCAGGGCTGGGCTCCAGTTCCCGGTCGGCAGAATCCACCGCCTCCTGCGCAAGGGAAACTACGCCGAGCGCGTCGGCGCCGGGGCGCCCGTCTACCTCGCCGCCGTCATGGAGTACCTCGCGGCTGAGGTGCTCGAGCTGGCCGGAAACGCGGCCCGCGACAACAAGAAGACGCGCATCATCCCGCGCCACCTGCAGCTCGCCATACGCAACGACGAGGAGCTCAACAAGCTCTTGTCGGGCGTCACCATCGCACAGGGAGGTGTCCTGCCCAACATCCAGGCCGTCCTGCTGCCAAAGAAGACCGAGAAGAAGGCCTAAAAGAGAGACAGCGCAATCGGCAACCGCCGCGTGCTCCCTTGGCACGCAGCGCGCCATTTGCCGCCTCGGCTCAAAAACAAAACACAATCGGCCCTTTTCAGGGCCACCACACAAACCTACGTCCAAAGCAGAATTCCAGTCGTTCGTCGCACCACTTCTCTCTCTCTCTCTCTCTCTCTCTCTGTGTGTGTACGGTTTTTTTTCCTTCTTACACACACAGGCGCCGCCATCTTGTACACACGTACTTGGCCACCTCCTCCACTCCACTCCACGCACGCACAGTCTCGCGACCATTAACCAGCACACGTGGCGCACAACAACACACCTCAAAAATAACCCCTCGGCACTCAGCCGCGCCGCAACACACAGCCCATCCACCGACAAGAAGCATACAAGCAAAGAGGGAGGGGAAGGAAGGAAGGAAGGAAGGAAGGAAGGAAGGAGGGAGCTCACACAACGCAAGGGCACGCTTCCTTCCCTCCCAACCGCACCGCACACCACGTCAAAAAAACTCCAAACAAAACTAAAAGGCCAAGTAGACTAAAAAAGGAAAAGAAAAACCAGCAACACAGACTCTTTCGCACTTTTCAACTTCCGAACACTGTGGTGGCCCTGAAAAGGGCCGTTTTTCAATCTCTCTTTCCTTCCTTCCTTCGGTCTCACACCGCCTAACCGCCGAAACCGTACAGGGTGCGCCCCTGCCTCTTCAGGGCGTACACCACGTCCATGGCCGTCACAGTCTTGCGCTTGGCGTGCTCAGTGTACGTCACCGCGTCGCGGATCACGTTCTCCAGGAACACCTTCAGCACTCCGCGCGTCTCCTCGTAGATCAGACCAGAGATGCGCTTCACGCCGCCCCTGCGCGCCAGGCGGCGGATCGCGGGCTTCGTGATGCCCTGGATGTTGTCGCGCAACACCTTGCGGTGCCGCTTGGCGCCACCCTTGCCGAGCCCCTTTCCTCCCTTGCCGCGGCCTGTCATTCTTCTTCTTCTTCAAGCGTCTCAACCACAATAATATAAAAAACAGAAAGCAAGGCAAGCTCCTCACCCGGCGCTAGCGAGTCGGCTACGGTTGTGGCGCCCAGCGCGCGCGCCGCCCCCCTATATAGACTCTGGGGCCCCGCGGCCCGCCCTCCCCTCCCCCCACCACCGCGCACCGAGGGCATATAAGCGCAGCACCCGGGGCGCGCGGGCGCAGACGAGACTTGGGTGCCGACTGGAGGGGACGAGACGTGGGTGCCGACCGGAGCGGACCGAGAGCCGCGCAGCAGCAGTCGTCGAGCGAGCGCAGTGCCCGCGCACCCACCCCATCCCCACCACTGGGCCGAGGGGGACACCGCAGCCGTCGCGGAACAAAGCGCCAGCCCATGCGGTGACCAGCCGTCCTCCTCAACAACAGCAAAGAACAACGGAAAGGCAGAATAGTGCCGCTGTACCTCCCACATCGAGGTGCACTCCAAGAGAGCAATTTTGTCGTGTTTTATCGCAATTTTGTCGTGTCGGTCTGTCTGAGTAATCAGACAGGCAAGCAAAAGTGTCGTGTTCGTCTACCTAGCGCAAGCGGGTAGACAAGCAAAATTGTCCATCTACACTAGCGTCGCACGGCAGCCAGCGCTGCCTCCTCCCACCAGAGTAGGGTAATCTCCGTACCAGGGCCGGTGGCGCAGCCCCGATACCCGCGTACGTGTAAATCAGGCCAAATCAGCCCACAGCTACCCTACGGTGACAACAAGTGGGACTGAACTGGAACTGTCACTAGTGCGACCACACTCATCACACACGACCCATCATGAACACTGAAGATCGAGGTGGGGCCCCCCACCCTCGATCGCCCCCTCAAGAAACTGCCCGCGGAGCCGACAACCGTACGGTGACGTACGTCGTGGAGAATCTTCCCCACGACATTACACAGAAGTCAATGGCAGCAAAGATTAACTCCTTTGTAGAGTACGCGGTCAGGTCGGAAATTAAGTCGCTGAACGTAACCAGATTTGGACGGGCCTACATCAACTCCGCAAGTAGAGGACGGGAGGATTATTTTCAAAGGGTCTTCCGCCAACACATAGTCTCCTCTATAACAGTTCGCCCTGAAAAAGTACGCGAACCGAGACAGCCCATGCAAAGGTCTCGGAAGCCTCCCCTCAGTGCAGTGATCAAAAGGGTGCCGTTAGATGTTGAGGCGGACGATGTGGTCCAACAGCTGCGCGAACAGGGCCTAGATGTGGAGAGGGCCTGGCGGATCATATCAAGGGAGAGGCAGGCCCCCACCAGGAATATCAGGATAATTTCCCGCAATCAGGAAACGATTGACAGCGTACTCACCAAGGGAGTTGTCATTGACTACGCCAGAAAGGAAGCAGAACCCTCCAAGCTCCCTCCACCACAGCCGGCGCAATGCGGGCAGTGCCTGGGTTTTGACCACTCCACGGCGAACTGCAAGGCCCAACCAAAGTGTCCACAGTGCGGAGGTGACCACAAACTTACCCGGTGTGATGTTAAAAACCCGGAGAAGTGCTCGAACTGCGAAGGCGACCACTCGGCCTTATCTTACAAGTGCCCCAAACGGCCGAAAGTCGCTGAGAAGGAAGAACTCCGTGCACAAATCAAAATCATGGACGAGCCTGCACCCATCCCACCCGCAGAAGAACTTCAGCAGGAGTTGGTCCTGAAGAATGACTTCCTCCGGATCCTCACTGGAGCACTAGTCAGTCTCTTCCAGGACCGGCGGGAGGACATAGTAAAGACTGTGAATCAGGTGTCACAGCAAATCCTGCACAAAAACATCAAGGCGACCCAATCAGGAGTCTGCCTTCACGTAACAGTGGCAGACAGGATCAGTCCGGCAACACAGCTGGACATAACACACAACCTGCAATCACCTATACAACCACAGACGCCCACCACACAAACACCCCAACCTCCAAAAACACCCACACAACACCGCACACCAACGACACAAACACCCCAACCGCAATACGCATCTACACGAACACTAAGCATACCACAGTCACATACTTCCAGAACCAAGACCTACTAAAAACCCGAGTCGCGGTTCGAACATGGCCGACCACCATCAGATAAATCTCCTCTTCGCCAATGCGAGAGGGGTTAAAGATAGGAGAACTTTGCTCATGCACACACTATTGCGCAACGACGTGCACGTGGCCGGCATCGCCGAAACGTGGCTGTCTGATGGGAAGCAGTGCAATATACCGAAGTTCAACTGCTTCCGCAAGGACAGAGACGGCAGAGGTGGTGTCGCGCTATACGTGCGCAATACAATAGCGGCAATCGAAATCCCTCCCCCCGCACAGCTTGGAGACATAGAGATCGTCATGGTCAAAATAAGGGGCCACAACGCAAGGACTGTGACAATTGCGTGTCTATACAATCCTCCAAACAACCCTCTCCCGATCCACGCGATACGACACCTTATGACGAAAGACAAATTCATATTACTAGCAGACCTAAATGCGCGACACGAGAGACTTGGTGACCACAGCACAAATCTCAACGGACAAATCCTCTTCGACGTCTTGACTACCGAACCTGTAGACCGTCTCCCCATCTACCAACCCACTTTTATTGGCCACCGAGGAACGTCAGCGCCCGACCATATCCTGTACATCCCTACCATGAGCGACACAATAGCCAATGCGGAAGTCGGCAACTCCATAACAAGTGACCACCTTCCCATCCTCTTCTCCACAAACGCAATAGCCCCACCGAATCCCTCACCAATCAGACGAACTGTACGACAGTACTCAAACGCCGACTGGAATAAATACAAAGACGTACTCGAACAAGAACTATCCATCCCCATGACCGTGACAGACCACCACGACCTTGAACTCGCCACGACGAAAATAGAATCAGCTTTTAAACACGCAATCGAGGAAGCCATACCGCAAATTACCATAGACAACTGGAAGCCTACTATCCCCCGAGAAGCTCTCGACCTTATACAAAGGAAAAAACGACTACAAAGAGAGATGAGACGAACCAACAACCAGAACTTACGACAAACCTGGAACCGACTGAACAATCGCGTCAAACAGATCATCTCGACACATCGACAAAGACAATGGGAAGAAACATGCGAGAGACTTAACTACAGAAACGGAGGACAATTTTGGAAACGATTCAAAACACTGACGGGACAAAGAGCAACAACTACCAACACATTAATTACAAACAACGAGCCAACGACAGACCCACAACAACAAGCTGACATTTATAAAGACGTGCTAGAAGAAGTATACTCCTTCCCACACGACAACAACTTCGACGAAGTCTTCCGACGAACAGTAGAGCTCCGACTCCCACGACTACTTAACACACACACAGTAGAGACAGAAAACGAAAACTCTCTAACCAAACCTATAACTGACAAGGAAATAATGGACGCGATACTGACGGGACGGAACTCAGCGCCGGGCCAAAACGACATACGACGAATTCACCTACAAAAGGCACCCCTCCTTACCCTCATCCCTATCCTCTCTCTCATTTTCAACTATTGCATTAGCACAGAGACCATCCCAACTGCCTGGAAAACAAGCAAGACAATCATGATCCCTAAACCAGACAAACTAAGAACAGACCCACGATCCTACAGACCCATCTCTCTTTTAGACGTACTGGGAAAAACCTATGAGAGAATCATCACAGACAGACTCAAGACATACGTAGAACAGAAAGAACTCCTTCCCCTGATCCAAGCTGGCTTCCGCAGTAAGCACTCCACGAATGATCCACTGTTCAAACTCGTGAACGGAATCACACAGGGCTTTAATAATGGACGGTGCACCCTCGCAATATTCCTGGATATTGAGAGGGCGTTCGACAAGCTATGGCATGACGGACTCCTGTACAAGCTGTGCGAGATGGGGATTCCTATCAAAATGGTCCGGCTCGTAAAAGCATACCTCACCGACCGAGTGTGCAAGACACATGTATACAACGCCTCCTCCCAACCTTTCACCCCACAAGCAGGAGTGCCACAGGGCGGCATCCTGTCCCCACTACTGTACGCGCTGTACACAGCAGATATACCGACCACCCAATCCCCAGACGAAACAATAGCCCTTTACGCAGACGACACAGCTTATTGGTGCACATCACTCAGGACATCAACTATACAAAGAAAGACGGACGAATACCTAAAACGACTCGAAGACTGGATGAAGAAATGGAGAATTAGACCAAACCCAGCAAAGACACAAACTGTACTCTTTCGACACAGAAACTTGACCAAAAAGAGACAACAAAACGACAACGACATACAATTAACACTCTGGAACACGCCACTCAGACTTGTCAACACTGCCAGATACCTTGGCGTGTTCCTAGACAAACACATGAACTGGCTGACGCACCTGAACTACCTTCTCGACAAGACCAGAAAACGCCAAGGACTGATACGACAAGTACAAGGACGCCTCCGTGGCTGCAGCATGGAAACAGCCGTACACACTTACAAAACCTTTATCAGACCTGTCCTTGAATACGCCAGCGCCCCGCTGGGAGGCATCCCGCACACGGTAGCAGACAGACTATATAGCACAGAACGACGACTGCTCCGTAACCTCGCGAGACTCCCGGCAAGGACGCCCAGCAATGACGTATACGAAATAGTGAATGTAGAACCACTCCAAACACGACTGACAAAACTGCGCGCGAACTACGGACAACGAATACTAACGCAAAGACCTGACATGGAAAACCTAATTACAACAAGACCTCATACTCAGCGACTCCCCAAACACAAATATATCTGCCCAGCGTGTACAGTAGCACAAAACACATCAACCCACTTCCCAGATTTAGCCCCCACCATGGAACCGTTGATAACCCATACCACTACCCCTCCGCACCTAGACGTCAGACAATAAAACATGACAGACACATAACACAGAAACCAACACCCAATCACATCTCACACTCACTCTCTCTCCCTCTCCTTCTTCTATGGCACACACACCCTCACACACACACACACACACACACACACACACACACACACACACACACACACACACACACACACACACACACCACACACACACACAAAACCACAAGACAACTACACTCGCACACTTAAACTAGCCGGAGTACTCTACAACTACTAAATCCTGATCTGCCACTGCCAAATATGACAATATGAAAATAGGAAATAGCCATAATCGTACAACAAAACTAGTAACAATAGTAACACCACTATATGTCACCCATAGACTAACTTCTTCTCATTTGCTCCGATCCACAACCGAACACAGACTTAAATCAAGAAATATCACACACAAATCACACACAGAAACTCTAGTACTATTCTATTATTATAAACATTGTAAACTCTAGTAAAATATACATTGAGAAACCAACATAACTCCTAATTATTTCTAATTATTTCTCATTGTTAAAACCTACATACTTTGTTAAACCGAAATATAACCTTGCTAAATATATATATTTGTTATTGATGTATTATTATATTATTTGTTAATTGTTTGTTAATCAAAATGTATACTGTAAATGACCACAATAAGTGCAAAAAAACTTGTAAAGCACCTTTCTGCAAGCACTTCAATTGTAATAAAAATAAAATTAACTTGTAAATCACGCCTATGGCTAAAAAGTGCAATGCAAGCACTAGAATAGCCCGCCCTCCCCCATAAGGGAAGGGAATGAAATGTGCTAAAAAAAAAAAAAAAAAAAAAAAAAAAAAAAAAAAAGGCGCGCGGGCCCGTTGTCAAGGCAGCACCGGACGCCGTCGCGCACGCATATCCTCCACGCCGCATCCGCATCCGCAGTAGCCATGGCCCGGACAAAGCAAACGGCCCGCAAGTCCACCGGCGGAAAGGCGCCGCGCAAACAGCTCGCCACCAAGGCGGCGAGGAAGAGCGCGCCCGCCACCGGCGGCGTCAAGAAGCCCCACCGCTACAGGCCGGGCACCGTCGCCCTGCGAGAAATCAGGCGCTACCAGAAGAGCACAGAGCTGCTCATCCGCAAGCTGCCATTCCAGCGCCTAGTGCGCGAGATCGCCCAGGACTTCAAGACCGACCTGCGCTTCCAGAGCTCCGCAGTCATGGCCCTGCAAGAGGCCAGCGAGGCCTACCTCGTCGGCCTCTTCGAAGACACCAACCTGTGCGCAATCCACGCCAAGCGAGTCACCATCATGCCCAAGGACATCCAGCTCGCGCGCCGCATCCGCGGCGAGCGCGCCTAAACCCGCACACCGCCAAACAAACAAAACGGCCCTTTTCAGGGCCACTAACGTCTCTCCGTCGCGAGCAAAACTTTGTCGGTCGCAACGACTAGTTCCCCACTCACTCTCCAGTCCAGTCGTCCCACCCCCGGCCCGGCCCGGCGCCGCCGTTTCCAAAAAAAAAAAAAAAAGCACCGCACCGGCCGAACCAAGTCGCAAGCGTCAATAGCGCCACCCACACAGGCCACGGCACAAAACGTGACGCCCGGAAAGCAAAGCAAAGCAAAGCAAAACAAAAAAGACTATTCCAAAACCACCACCAAGACAAACAAACAAACAAACAAACAAACGCGGCGCAAAATAAATAGGTAAAAGTAAAATACACTTTGTGTAACACCAGCCGCGCGCCGCCGCCCACGCCCGCCAACGACCCCACAATCCAACCACCATCCACACATGAAACAAACAAACGCCAGCAAGCAAGACAGACAGACAACAAGGCAACCGACCGACCACGACACGACACGACAATCAACACCTTCCCGACGTGCTTTGATGGCCCTGAGAAGGGCCGTTTTTGTTTTTGTCCGGGACCGCGCGACAGCCTCTGGTTGCGCGCCGGCCACCAGGCGACGGTGTCAACCGCCAACCCTTCCCTGCCCTTTTTACTTCTTCTTCTTGGGCGAAGCCTTCGCCTTAGACGGCGTCGCCGTCGCCTTCTTCGGGCGCGGCGCCTTCGGCTTCTTCGTCGGAACCTTGGCGGCCTTCTTCGCCTTCGACGGCGACTTGGCCTTGGCCGGCTTGGCCGCAGCCGCCTTCTTCGCACCCGCGGGAGCGGCCGACGCCGCAGACGCCTTCTTGGCGGCGCCCGCCTTCCGACCGGTCGCCGCCTTCACGCCGCCAGCCTTCTTTGCGCCGGCCGCACGGGCCCCCTTCTTCTCCTTGCTGGCCGGAGCGGCGCGCTTCTTCTTCGCACCACCGCCGCCACCACGAGCCTTGCCGCCCTCGGCCGCCCCGCCGCCGGCGCCGGCAAGCTTGAAAGAGCCCGACGCGCCCTTCCCCTTCGTCTGCACCAGCTCGCCAGCCACGACGGCCGACTTGAGGTACTTCTTGATAAAGGGCGCCAGCTTCTCCGCGTCCAGCTTGTAGTGCGCGGCAATGTACTTCTTGATCGCCTGCAGCGACGACCCGCCGCGCTCCTTCAGACTCTTGATGGCGGCCGTCACCATCTCAGAGGTGCGCGGGTGCGCAGGCTTGGCGCGCGGCTTCTTCGCAGACGACGCAGACTTGGCCTTCTTCGTAGTGCCGGTGGCGGCGGGTGCCGCGGCAGTCTCGTTCGTAGCCGCCTGGTCTGCCATCTTTTGCTTGTTCTCTTTTCTTTTTTCCCCTTGGTTTCGCTTCCTTCTCTCCTTCGACGACGCACAACAGCGAGGGGCGCGCAGCAGAGAATAGCCGCGCACGCGCCTGGCCCAGCCAGTGTCGCGGGCGGGCGCGGACGGCCGAGAGAGCGGCCGCCACTCGGCGCGCCGCCGCGCCGCCGCGCCGCGCCTCCCGCGCTTGCTACCGCCCAACGTCCGACAGCCTGCGCGGAGCAGCCCCCAACCTGCGCCGCAACCACCCGCGCCATTCAAACCACCGAGGATGGGGCTACACACACCGACACCACGGTCGCCAACCAGTCGCCGCGGCGGCGCCGCAAACCACGGCCAAACTGCAGCCACCGCGCGCCACAGCCTGGGTCGGCCCGCCGAGAATCGCCGCCCCCGCCCAAATGCCGCCCCCACAGCCCCAGCCGACGACCCGCCACAATGGCCAAACCTTCGTCAAAACTCCCGCACCGTCGCCGCGGCAGCCCGGCCACCGCGGCCGGCGCCACAGCCACACGAGCCGAGTCGTGCGGCGATGACGGCCGTGCACAAACGCACCTCCGCCGCCCCATCGCCTTCCGCCGTTTTCCCGATCGGCCCGCAGCCGTCGGGCCACGGCCGCGGGCCGTCCTCCTCCTCTCGCCTCGCCCGCCAACACCCACAGCCCTTCCAACACATTTTTCTTTTCTTTTTTCTTTTTTTTTTTTACTTTTTTACGATCGCCGCCTGCGCAACATGGCACCGGCCGACGGAGCGCCAACCCCCCCGCCACAGGCGAAAACAAAACAACGATAAACAAACAAACAAAATAAATTACCAGCCAGCCCCAACTACAGACACACCGAATCTGCCCTCACAGCCGACCTTACACGCCTCAACGTCAAAACAAAGGTGGTTTCTTTCTTTCAACGGTTACCTTACCTTAGGTTACGTCAGGTTAGGCTAAGAAGGCGTCAGGGTTAGGTTAAGCGTTGACGTGACGTCACGTCTTAACGTAGGCGTTAAGCTAAGGTTGCGGTCACGTACGTTAGGTTAAGGCGACTTGGGGGTTGGCCTAAGAGCTTAGGTTAGGTTAGGTTACGTTAGTTTAGGTGGCTGCGTTAAGGGGCTTAAAGAAGTTTAGGAGAGGTTAAGGCGTCGAGGCGGCCGCACCCCCTTAGCTGCTGCGGCTCGGCCACGCCACGCCACGCTTTGGGGTTTCATAAGGTCGCGCGGCGGGTCGTCGGCACGCCGCAAAGGACAAAACTGCAAGACGACGTCGAAAAACAAACAACAGGTAAAAAATAAATAAGTAAAAATAAACGACGCCGACAGGCGGGGATCAGCAGAACAAGCAGATTCCGGAGAGCGAACGAGACACGCACACACACAAACCCCCCCGAGCCGAGAGAGCACAGAGCACCACCACGTGTCGGCCTCCGCTCACCCGACTCGGCTGGGCTGGGCTGGGCTGGGCTGGGCTGGGCTGGCGGCCGGGCCGGATGCACGTACACGTACGGCTACAGCCACTACCCGTACACAGCCGCTCTTCACGCAACACCAGCCAAATGGCGCGCCCGCGGCTCGTCGCGGTCGCAACGCCACGCCGGCACACTTTCGGCACCACCGTTTTCGCGCGCACCGCAAACAAAACGCAGCCGACACACACAGAGAGAAAAAAAAAAAAAAAAAAACACAGAGCGCGAGACGGGCGGCGGCGCACCTTTCGCCAGCCGGCAGGCAATCGACTCGCCCAGTACGACAAACGCGCACGCCACCCCACCCAACCAACCAACCAACCAGTCGTCGTCGTCGTCGTCGTCGTCCCGAAATCAAACAAACTCTCAAAAGCACAGCCCCTGCTGCCAACGGACGCAGGCGCCACGCAGCTCCCCTTCCCGCCACACTCGATTCGCAGCGCAACTCACCCGGCACACCGTCAAACGACGGGCTGGGCTCGCCGCATCGCCGCAACCTACACACCTTCCCCGCCACGACGCACAGCCCCACCAGACGCCCGTGCCGCAACGACACTACTGCACTACCACTACCGCACTACTCCTCTCGCCCTTGCCATACACGACACAACACGCCAAAAAATGAAAATCCAAATACAAACAAAAACACCGCCCCCGCGACCCAAACACATGCACGGCGCGCCAACACACGCGAGGCAAGGCACGCAGCAAACGGCGTCCCCTCCGCGTCGCGCCATCAACCTACACACACAAGGCAACCAACAACAGCCAGCCAGCCAGCCAGCCCCACTCTCACGCCGCAAAAACAGAAAACACACCGAAACCGCCAAACGCCGCACATTCGCGCTTCGCACTTACCACACACCTCTCGGCATCCGTTTCGCACACAACGACGCGACGCACAATACATCATCACGGGCTACGCACGCACACCGCGACCCACTTTTTTACGACGCCCTCGGCAGAGCACACGTGCCCACGCCCACACACAGTCGACACAACGACGCAGCGCGCAGCAGACGCGGCCGCAACACGTACCTCCCCGACGACGCGCCAACACCGCCAGCCACTGCTCACTCGCCCAAGCAACCCGTGCACACAACTGCCACACGCGTCCACCACGCCGCCGCCAACCACCCGCCCGCCAGGGGGCGCTCACGTCCGCGACAACAGCGCGGCACCGCCGGACCGGGCCGGGCCGAACCGAGCCGAGCCGCCGCCTCCTCTCCACTCGGCACGCCACGTCCTGCTTGCAAAACACATGGCTCGTCCCTCTGTACACACAACGCGCCTGCCTGCCTGCGGTCGCCGCCGGCATCTATCTACCTGCGCATCGGAGCCAGGCCGGCAAGCCCACACTTAAATAATGCACTTCACCAGCCAAACAAACCCACTCTTCCTTTCTTTGCACAGCGCATGCAACAGCAGCCCCAGGAGCCGGGCCCGCCGCCAGCGTCTCCTCCTCCTCTGGGCACAGCCAGCCAGCCAGCCGTTCCCACCGCCCCGCCCCTGCTCTGCAGAACAAGAAAAAACGAAAAAGTACCAACACACGCACCCAAAGCGTAAGCCAGACAAGACCAGCCTCTCCAAGGCCACACACACGCAAAAAAAACAAAAAAACAAAAACACTACAACAGAATAAAATGAAAAAGAAAAAGCAAGCTGTCGCCTCGCCCCCGCCCGTCCCCCCACCCCACCACATTCGCCCCCTCCGCTTGTTTTCCTTTCTACAATTTCCCTCTTTTCCACCCAATATCCCGCCGCGGTTTACGGGCACCGGCCGATTTTGCGCCCGCCCACATGTGTGCCTACTCCCCACCACCATTCCCTCCGCAGCCCGCAGCCCGCAGCCCGCAGCCCGCAGCCCGCTTTTCCCCCCCTCCCTGCCCACACCACACCACACCACACCACACCGACGGTGCTGACGTCGACACGCACCCAAGACAGGGGCCACGACCGTCTTTTTTCCTGGGCCCATCCCCGCACCGCACCTCCTTCCAATCAACGCTGTGGCGCCTGTGTCCGCGCGAGACGCGTGCGCGCCGCCTCTCTCAACATCCGTCCGCCGTCCGCCGGCCGGCCCGTTTTTCGGCCCCCAGGCCATCCGTCAACCACCACTGCCACTGCCCCTGCCCCTGCCCCTGCCCCTGCCCGCCCCGCACCACACCACACACCGCTGCTTGCCCCGGCCGTTGCCACCAAAGGCGCCAACCGCAGCCCGCGCGCGCCAGAAACTACAGGGACCCAGCCGACCGACGAAAATCAGAGCAATTGGCCGGGAGGATCAAAAAGAGAGCTCCGAAAACCACCGTAGCGAGGCGTGGGAGGAAACGTTACGAGAAGCAGAAAGGGACCAGGAAAAATTCTGGAAATTTCTTAAAACTCGTAAACTAAACACGAAACATCTACATCTACATCTACATGGGGAAGGAACGACCCCACAGACCGAGCTGAAGCACTGGCGGATTCACTAGAAAGGCAATTCCAAGCACCAGAAGCGGTAGATGACGAAACTGATGACCACCAGGAAATGGTACTCAGAAGGGTAAAACCGCATCCTAAGTGCCCCGATCAGAACATCTTTCACAATCCAATAAACGCAGAAACCCCGTATCTTATCACATCACAAACATACACACATCCTAAGAAGGCATCAGGCCCAGATTCCATCAAACCGCAACTACTACATCACCTACCTCCAGCAACTATCAATTATCTATCTAACATCAATATAATATAATGCTTGCTTCAGACTAAACTACTTGGAAACAGGCCCGAGTCATCACATTACCAAAGCCAAACAAGGACTTATTATTTCCGCAAAACTATAGGCCAACTTCCTTGGAAAGGTCCTCGGAAAGCTCATTCAAACTGAACTGAAGAAATTCAATTCTTAAAGGATAACAACATAATCATCCCACAACAATTCCGATTCCGCGAAGAACACAGCACCACCCACCAGGTGACCAGACTAGTCGAGCACATATGTCAGGCCAGAAACATTAGACACAGTACTGGAGCAGTCCTGCTTGACATTGGAAAAGCATTCGGATAACGCCTTATCTACAAGCTCCACCAGTACAACTGCCCCATCCACATTATTGCTTCTTTTCTCCGCAACAGAGCATTCTATGTCCATGTACCAGGAGCGGCAAGTAACACTAGATCCATAGAGGCTGGAGTCCCGCAAGGCTCAGTGCTGGGGCCCATTCTCTACTCAATATACACAAACAAACAGCTGGGAGGACACTTGTCACTATTTGCAGACGACACTGCAGTCTACCGCAGCAGTTCTAACCTGCAATATAGAGTCACAAAAATAGAGCAACACCTACAATCCATCCAGAAATGGGCTAACCAAAAAAAACAATAAACGCGGAGAAAACCCAAGCAATACAATACGATTCACATTCAAAAAGAATACCTCCTAACCTGCATATACGCCTCAGAAATAACAATCTTCCATGGTCAGGCACAATAAAGTATCTAGGCATCAAGCTGGACAAGAGGTTGACATTTAGAGACCATGTTACACACGTTTGTAACAAGGCTGCAGCAGCAATATTCAGACTGTACCCAATCATCAAAGGAAACAGAATAAATATGCGCGCCAAAAAGAAAATCTTCAAAACCGTCATAGGAACCAGCCATCACTTACGGCTCTGAAAATCTGGTCAATGGCCGCAGACACCAACATAACAAGAGTAAAAAAAAAGGGTGCACAACAAATACTTCAGAATTGCTGCTGATGCCGGCCGGTACCAGACAAACCGAGACATATACACAAACCATAACATACTCAAAATCCCGGAAATCATCCAAAGAAAAATCCATAAAGTTTTTTTTTTTTTTTTTTTTTTTTCCACCAAACCACGGATTCGAACCACCCACTCATCAGAAATCTGGGACAAAATCCACCCGACCCAAGAACGACATTTCCCATCACGACAAAACACCACAAACTACAACATACCATGATAAACAAAAATAAAATACAAACACCATAACACTCACTCAAACAACAAACATCTACACACACCCAAGAGACCCTATCATCCCATCATTTTGTTACCCAACATAATCAGACAGAAGGCAGGGATCAAGGACAGATCCGGTCCTTCGAGTACAGGGGGTAAAAAAATACCCATCAGACCAGCTCGCTCTCTCTCTCTCTCTCTCTCTCTCTCTCTCTCTCCGTGCCGACGCTGCCCCGCACACGCGTTCGCGTTCGGCCGACACCACACGACAGGTCTTTGGGGCCCCGCCACTGCGCACACGCACGCCTCCTCCTCTTCCTTAGTTCTTTTTCGCTTTTCTTTTCTCCCCCGCCCCCCGCTCTCACCGCCACATCATCCCGCAACCCTTGGGGGATGTTTCCCAACATCAACGCGCCCCAATTCCACTCTCTGCCCGTGCCGCACTCTCCACTTTGCTTCTCCCCGTCCCCTACACACACGACTGCCGAAACCCCGGTTGACACACCTTCTCGTAGGACAGGGGTGCGTGCGTTGTCTTGACGGTGACAGCAACAGCAACGGATCCGTCCATCCCATTCCCCCCCCCCCCACTCGGTAAAGAACCATGTTCAACCCACACTACACAACAAGGGGGGCACACACGAACGCGAAAGAAAGGGCAGGGCAGGGCAGGGCAACTATCTCGTACACATTCTTCCTCAGAACCCACATATCACATCAACGAACGGCAGGCCAATTGCGGACTCAGCCGTGTCAGGCAAATCCAACCCAACCAACACCTCCCACGGAAACCCTGACACTGATCCAGCAGTACGTCCACATACATCGCCACACCAAATACGGGTGACGAGTGAGCAACAAATGGAACAATACACAACAAGGCTGACCTAATAAAAACTGCACGTCACGTCATACCTTCCAGACAGACGCAGTTCCGACGGGACGGCGGAACCGTATACGTACCTTTCAGCCACAACAACCGACCGACTGGACACGCCCGCGTCTCCAGCCAGCCAACCACCAGGGCCACACAGCCCGCAAGTTTCAGCGTCAACACTTCTTAACGTACGTTGCAAACTTTTCAAAACATTGCCACACACACACCACGAAAAGCGTCAACCTCTCTCACACTGGATACACTCAACACTTTTTGTCGGCGGAGCTTGAGCCCAACGGTTGACACACCCCCACCGGCCACACAGGTTTCCCTTTGAAAATTGCAGTGACGGAGGAGACGCGGCATTACGAGAGGGTTGTTTCCGAGAGCGCGAGCTGGACGGAGCTGCGGCGCCGCCGCCGCCGCCGAGGGGTAATGAACGCACGCGATGCCGCATGACAGCCCATCACCCAAAGTTTCACCCACAACTGCACAGGTCGCACCCCCTTTTCGCGCCATACTAGTGTCGATCGTCAATTACAGCTGACGGTGTTCGCATTTGCCACTTGACGGGGGGGAAAAGAAAACAAACATCTGACACGCCATGTGTTTCTCTCTCTCTCTGTTACATCTAGGTCATTGGGCAGCCACTGTAAAAAAAAAAAAAAAAAATAAATAAATATTTTTACGACATGGTTGGGTAAGTGATTTAAAGACAACAATTGTGGGTCACACACCATAGACCATTTCGATAGTGTTCTTGTTCTTCTCTTTTTCCTTTTTTTATCGCTCAATTGAAATAAAACCTGGGGATGATGCAATGCTGCGATATGGCACAACCGTCGTCCATTGTACACAACTCGGGAACAAAAAGAAACCAATTCAGGGAACGTTCGTTCCTTCACAACGTTTCTTTCATCGCACTTGGTCTTTACCATCCTGTATATTCAACACACATTTCCTTTCATCAAACTAGGGCATTTCCATAACAGTTTGTTTCCGTTTCTGTGAGCACAATACTGCTTCTTCGACGTCATTTCACCATCTTAACTACAGACAGACAACAAAATAGGAAAACAGGCCTTGAGAACCCCGTCCACCAAATTTCAGTTAGCACGGCATCCAAGATTCTTTTCCGGGGAGTGTGCAGTGCAGCTGACGCTGCTCAGACCATATACCGTCGCCAGTCTCACTCAACTCTTGCGCATTCCACCATTCTACGCTACGTGACAATGCAAAAATGAATGAATCAAACCCGCCCAGAGAGCGTCTTGTGCGAGGGGACACACGATATAGAGAACAACAAAACACACAGGGGACACCACCACAGTTGGAGAGAACGTTTCCACCACGGCAGCCGCGCCGTTACGCGCTTTTTTTTTTTTTTTTTTTTTCCTCCCCCCCACTGCACACCTCCGACACCACGGGAACGTTCACCGTCCCGTTGCCCTACACTGGCGTTTCTTTTCAACCCCCCACCCTATTCCTCGCTCCCCGGACATTCGACCGATCACAAAGTGCAACCTCTCGTTACCGTCGGGTGCCCCTCTTCATCCCCGGGGCGCCAACAACAAAACAAAAACACCACCGACGCCGTCGTCTCGCGTCACCTCACTCAACTGAGCGGAAAATACACGTACATCCAGAATGACGACACCGCCTCCACAAACAAAAACCAGACGTCAGACGTCAGGTCGAAAGAGGGCACCGTACGTCGTGGCGCGTGGTCTCCTAACTCACCTCGCGCGTACAAATACAATGCAATACAATGCGTGTCACCTCACGTTCACACACACCTCCACGCTCCACTTTTACGTCGCCCAACCAACCAACTAACTTAACGCACCCGCTCGGCGTAGAAGCAGCTGTAGGCGGCAACGTGTTTCTCACCCTCGCCACCAACGGTGTGACATCCGACAGTCGCGGTTTGCTTTCCGTTCCACACCTCCGGCCATACCATACAAAGGGGACAAAAACAAAAATATATATCAAACAAGCCAACTCCAGCGATCCGCCCCCCTAACACCAACACGTCTCGAAACACCCACGCCCACGACCCGGCTGTGGCTAAAGTGCGTATCCCCAACGTCACACCAAAACCAAAGGCGCCGGCGCCGCACCACACCACAAGCTACAGCTACAGCTGTGCCGCCCGTCCACCCGCTCACAACAACAACAATTCCGCCCTTCCCGCAAAGGCATTTTGGTGGCCCTGAAAAGGGCCGTTTTTTTTTTTTCTCTTTCCTTCGCCGCGCCGCGGACGAGCCTCCCATTTCCAAGAGCCACCTCCTTACTTGGAGCTCGTGTACTTGGTCACCGCCTTCGTGCCCTCGCTCACCGCGTGCTTGGCCAGCTCGCCAGGCAGCAAGAGCCGCACAGCGGTCTGGATCTCGCGGGACGTGATGGTCGAGCGCTTGTTGTAGTGCGCCAGGCGAGAAGCCTCGGCCGCAATGCGCTCGAAAATGTCGTTCACGAAGCTGTTCATGATGCTCATCGCCTTCGAAGAGATGCCCGTGTCAGGGTGCACCTGCTTCAGCACCTTGTAGATGTAGATGGCATAGCTCTCCTTCCTCTTGCGCTTCTTCTTCTTGTCGCCCTTCGAAATGTTCTTCTGCGCCTTGCCAGCCTTCTTGGCGGCTTTCCCGCTAGTCTTGGGCGGCATCACGAACAAACAGGCAGGCAGGCACGCGCAGTCAGTCAGTCAAGCGCTCCGCTCCAGTCAGCGTCTCCCCACACAGTGGCACCCGCCGCACGCCGCCGCCGCACCTTTACCAGCTCGCCCTGCTGCGGCCGCCGACCAATGGGGCGCGCGCGCAACCGGCCGCCGCACCCGAGCCCATAAAGGACCCCCACCCCGCCGGCGCCGGCTGCTAGACGTAGCCAAGGCGTTCGACAGTGTGTGGCACACTGGACTACTGTACAAATTGTACACATTAGGTTTCCCTGGCCATGTCGTTAAGCTCCTGAAGAGCTACCTAGCCAACCGCACATTTTGTGTCAAAGTGGACACTGCGAGGTCCTCGAAACGCACCGTCAGGGCCGGAGTACCACAGGGCTCGGTGCTAGGCCCAGTACTGTATAACCTATACACGGCCGACACACCGTCTGCCCCACAGACCCATACAGCCCAATACGCCGACGACACGGCATTCTTCGCCGTCAGTACAAATAGGAGGGTGGTTACAGCGAGACTCCAAAACATACTACATCAGACAGAAGCTTGGGCCAGGAAATGGCGAATAACAATAAACGGGGAGAAAACACAAGCATTGATGCTCACCCAAAGAAAAGGCAAACGAAACCCTGCCCACCGCCTACGTGACAACAGACCACTAAGACTGCACAGACGTGACATCCCATGGAGGGCCACGGCCAAATACCTGGGTGTCACCCTTGACAAAAGACTGACTTGGCGCACACACATCGAAGACATTAGGAGGAAGACCAGCGCCAGACTCAACAACATTTACCCCCTCCTCAACATTGAAAGCAGCTTGGCGGCAACTACAGGAGTAAGGCTGTACTGTACGCTTGTCCGCCCTATCATTGAGTATGCCTGCCCAGTCTGGGGCTATGCAGCCAAATCTCACCTGCTGAGACTGCAGAGAGTACAAAATAGAGCACTCAGACGGGCAATTCATGTCAGGACGCGCTTCCCCACTGCAGACACCCACGAAGCAACGGAAGTGAAAGCACTAACCGAAAGATTCAGAGAACTCGCGGTAGCATTCTACCAAACCGCGAGTCACTCTGAAAACGACCTGATAAATAGCCTCGGGAATTATCCCACCGATAATCTCAAATACAGGAGGCCAAAGTGCATCCTACACTAAAAAACGATTAACAATCAAACACCAACAGACAACAGTGGTTTATTAAAAATCGCATTAAAAGTTAGGCCAAAATCAAAAAGTAAGGTGCATGACAAATGCAAAAACGAAGAACATACTTGTTTGGAGCAAATGTCAAAGGACAACAAACCTCCACCACAAGACTGCTCAAAGTCCGAGCATGTCAAAATATGCGAAGCGCGCGCCGGCGCCGGCACGCACTCCGCTGCTCGACTCGCTGCGGCTCGCACCGTTTGGGGCGTTGTGCTTTTCTTTCTCGCTTCTTTCGAAACTAGCCCATCGCCATGTCCGGACGCGGAAAGGGAGGCAAAGTCAAGGGCAAGTCAAAGTCCCGCTCAAGCAGGGCTGGGCTCCAGTTCCCGGTCGGCAGAATCCACCGCCTCCTGCGCAAGGGAAACTACGCCGAGCGCGTCGGCGCCGGGGCGCCCGTCTACCTCGCCGCCGTCATGGAGTACCTCGCGGCTGAGGTGCTCGAGCTGGCCGGAAACGCGGCCCGCGACAACAAGAAGACGCGCATCATCCCGCGCCACCTGCAGCTCGCCATACGCAACGACGAGGAGCTCAACAAGCTCTTGTCGGGCGTCACCATCGCACAGGGAGGTGTCCTGCCCAACATCCAGGCCGTCCTGCTGCCAAAGAAGACCGAGAAGAAGGCCTAAAAGAGAGACAGCGCAATCGGCAACCGCCGCGTGCTCCCTTGGCACGCAGCGCGCCATTTGCCGCCTCGGCTCAAAAACAAAACACAATCGGCCCTTTTCAGGGCCACCACACAAACCTACGTCCAAAGCAGAATTCCAGTCGTTCGTCGCACCACTTCTCTCTCTCTCTCTCTCTCTCTCTCTCTCTCTCTCTGTGTGTACGGTTTTTTTTCCTTCTTACACACACAGGCGCCGCCATCTTGTACACACGTACTTGGCCACCTCCTCCACTCCACTCCACGCACGCACAGTCTCGCGACCATTAACCAGCACACGTGGCGCACAACAACACACCTCAAAAATAACCCCTCGGCACTCAGCCGCGCCGCAACACACAGCCCATCCACCGACAAGAAGCATACAAGCAAAGAGGGAGGGGAAGGAAGGAAGGAAGGAAGGAAGGAAGGAAGGAGGGAGCTCACACAACGCAAGGGCACGCTTCCTTCCCTCCCAACCGCACCGCACACCACGTCAAAAAAACTCCAAACAAAACTAAAAGGCCAAGTAGACTAAAAAAGGAAAAGAAAAACCAGCAACACAGACTCTTTCGCACTTTTCAACTTCCGAACACTGTGGTGGCCCTGAAAAGGGCCGTTTTTCAATCTCTCTTTCCTTCCTTCCTTCGGTCTCACACCGCCTAACCGCCGAAACCGTACAGGGTGCGCCCCTGCCTCTTCAGGGCGTACACCACGTCCATGGCCGTCACAGTCTTGCGCTTGGCGTGCTCAGTGTACGTCACCGCGTCGCGGATCACGTTCTCCAGGAACACCTTCAGCACTCCGCGCGTCTCCTCGTAGATCAGACCAGAGATGCGCTTCACGCCGCCCCTGCGCGCCAGGCGGCGGATCGCGGGCTTCGTGATGCCCTGGATGTTGTCGCGCAACACCTTGCGGTGCCGCTTGGCGCCACCCTTGCCGAGCCCCTTTCCTCCCTTGCCGCGGCCTGTCATTCTTCTTCTTCTTCAAGCGTCTCAACCACAATAATATAAAAAACAGAAAGCAAGGCAAGCTCCTCACCCGGCGCTAGCGAGTCGGCTACGGTTGTGGCGCCCAGCGCGCGCGCCGCCCCCCTATATAGACTCTGGGGCCCCGCGGCCCGCCCTCCCCTCCCCCCACCACCGCGCACCGAGGGCATATAAGCGCAGCACCCGGGGCGCGCGGGCCCGTTGTCAAGGCAGCACCGGACGCCGTCGCGCACGCATATCCTCCACGCCGCATCCGCATCCGCAGTAGCCATGGCCCGGACAAAGCAAACGGCCCGCAAGTCCACCGGCGGAAAGGCGCCGCGCAAACAGCTCGCCACCAAGGCGGCGAGGAAGAGCGCGCCCGCCACCGGCGGCGTCAAGAAGCCCCACCGCTACAGGCCGGGCACCGTCGCCCTGCGAGAAATCAGGCGCTACCAGAAGAGCACAGAGCTGCTCATCCGCAAGCTGCCATTCCAGCGCCTAGTGCGCGAGATCGCCCAGGACTTCAAGACCGACCTGCGCTTCCAGAGCTCCGCAGTCATGGCCCTGCAAGAGGCCAGCGAGGCCTACCTCGTCGGCCTCTTCGAAGACACCAACCTGTGCGCAATCCACGCCAAGCGAGTCACCATCATGCCCAAGGACATCCAGCTCGCGCGCCGCATCCGCGGCGAGCGCGCCTAAACCCGCACACCGCCAAACAAACAAAACGGCCCTTTTCAGGGCCACTAACGTCTCTCCGTCGCGAGCAAAACTTTGTCGGTCGCAACGACTAGTTCCCCACTCACTCTCCAGTCCAGTCGTCCCACCCCCGGCCCGGCCCGGCGCCGCCGTTTCCAAAAAAAAAAAAAAAAGCACCGCACCGGCCGAACCAAGTCGCAAGCGTCAATAGCGCCACCCACACAGGCCACGGCACAAAACGTGACGCCCGGAAAGCAAAGCAAAGCAAAGCAAAACAAAAAAGACTATTCCAAAACCACCACCAAGACAAACAAACAAACAAACAAACGCGGCGCAAAATAAATAGGTAAAAGTAAAATACACTTTGTGTAACACCAGCCGCGCGCCGCCGCCCACGCCCGCCAACGACCCCACAATCCAACCACCATCCACACATGAAACAAACAAACGCCAGCAAGCAAGACAGACAGACAACAAGGCAACCGACCGACCACGACACGACACGACAATCAACACCTTCCCGACGTGCTTTGATGGCCCTGAGAAGGGCCGTTTTTGTTTTTGTCCGGGACCGCGCGACAGCCTCTGGTTGCGCGCCGGCCACCAGGCGACGGTGTCAACCGCCAACCCTTCCCTGCCCTTTTTACTTCTTCTTCTTGGGCGAAGCCTTCGCCTTAGACGGCGTCGCCGTCGCCTTCTTCGGGCGCGGCGCCTTCGGCTTCTTCGTCGGAACCTTGGCGGCCTTCTTCGCCTTCGACGGCGACTTGGCCTTGGCCGGCTTGGCCGCAGCCGCCTTCTTCGCACCCGCGGGAGCGGCCGACGCCGCAGACGCCTTCTTGGCGGCGCCCGCCTTCCGACCGGTCGCCGCCTTCACGCCGCCAGCCTTCTTTGCGCCGGCCGCACGGGCCCCCTTCTTCTCCTTGCTGGCCGGAGCGGCGCGCTTCTTCTTCGCACCACCGCCGCCACCACGAGCCTTGCCGCCCTCGGCCGCCCCGCCGCCGGCGCCGGCAAGCTTGAAAGAGCCCGACGCGCCCTTCCCCTTCGTCTGCACCAGCTCGCCAGCCACGACGGCCGACTTGAGGTACTTCTTGATAAAGGGCGCCAGCTTCTCCGCGTCCAGCTTGTAGTGCGCGGCAATGTACTTCTTGATCGCCTGCAGCGACGACCCGCCGCGCTCCTTCAGACTCTTGATGGCGGCCGTCACCATCTCAGAGGTGCGCGGGTGCGCAGGCTTGGCGCGCGGCTTCTTCGCAGACGACGCAGACTTGGCCTTCTTCGTAGTGCCGGTGGCGGCGGGTGCCGCGGCAGTCTCGTTCGTAGCCGCCTGGTCTGCCATCTTTTGCTTGTTCTCTTTTCTTTTTTCCCCTTGGTTTCGCTTCCTTCTCTCCTTCGACGACGCACAACAGCGAGGGGCGCGCAGCAGAGAATAGCCGCGCACGCGCCTGGCCCAGCCAGTGTCGCGGGCGGGCGCGGACGGCCGAGAGAGCGGCCGCCACTCGGCGCGCCGCCGCGCCGCCGCGCCGCGCCTCCCGCGCTTGCTACCGCCCAACGTCCGACAGCCTGCGCGGAGCAGCCCCCAACCTGCGCCGCAACCACCCGCGCCATTCAAACCACCGAGGATGGGGCTACACACACCGACACCACGGTCGCCAACCAGTCGCCGCGGCGGCGCCGCAAACCACGGCCAAACTGCAGCCACCGCGCGCCACAGCCTGGGTCGGCCCGCCGAGAATCGCCGCCCCCGCCCAAATGCCGCCCCCACAGCCCCAGCCGACGACCCGCCACAATGGCCAAACCTTCGTCAAAACTCCCGCACCGTCGCCGCGGCAGCCCGGCCACCGCGGCCGGCGCCACAGCCACACGAGCCGAGTCGTGCGGCGATGACGGCCGTGCACAAACGCACCTCCGCCGCCCCATCGCCTTCCGCCGTTTTCCCGATCGGCCCGCAGCCGTCGGGCCACGGCCGCGGGCCGTCCTCCTCCTCTCGCCTCGCCCGCCAACACCCACAGCCCTTCCAACACATTTTTCTTTTCTTTTTTCTTTTTTTTTTTTACTTTTTTACGATCGCCGCCTGCGCAACATGGCACCGGCCGACGGAGCGCCAACCCCCCCGCCACAGGCGAAAACAAAACAACGATAAACAAACAAACAAAATAAATTACCAGCCAGCCCCAACTACAGACACACCGAATCTGCCCTCACAGCCGACCTTACACGCCTCAACGTCAAAACAAAGGTGGTTTCTTTCTTTCAACGGTTACCTTACCTTAGGTTACGTCAGGTTAGGCTAAGAAGGCGTCAGGGTTAGGTTAAGCGTTGACGTGACGTCACGTCTTAACGTAGGCGTTAAGCTAAGGTTGCGGTCACGTACGTTAGGTTAAGGCGACTTGGGGGTTGGCCTAAGAGCTTAGGTTAGGTTAGGTTACGTTAGTTTAGGTGGCTGCGTTAAGGGGCTTAAAGAAGTTTAGGAGAGGTTAAGGCGTCGAGGCGGCCGCACCCCCTTAGCTGCTGCGGCTCGGCCACGCCACGCCACGCTTTGGGGTTTCATAAGGTCGCGCGGCGGGTCGTCGGCACGCCGCAAAGGACAAAACTGCAAGACGACGTCGAAAAACAAACAACAGGTAAAAAATAAATAAGTAAAAATAAACGACGCCGACAGGCGGGGATCAGCAGAACAAGCAGATTCCGGAGAGCGAACGAGACACGCACACACACAAACCCCCCCGAGCCGAGAGAGCACAGAGCACCACCACGTGTCGGCCTCCGCTCACCCGACTCGGCTGGGCTGGGCTGGGCTGGGCTGGGCTGGGCTGGCGGCCGGGCCGGATGCACGTACACGTACGGCTACAGCCACTACCCGTACACAGCCGCTCTTCACGCAACACCAGCCAAATGGCGCGCCCGCGGCTCGTCGCGGTCGCAACGCCACGCCGGCACACTTTCGGCACCACCGTTTTCGCGCGCACCGCAAACAAAACGCAGCCGACACACACAGAGAGAAAAAAAAAAAAAAAAAAACACAGAGCGCGAGACGGGCGGCGGCGCACCTTTCGCCAGCCGGCAGGCAATCGACTCGCCCAGTACGACAAACGCGCACGCCACCCCACCCAACCAACCAACCAACCAGTCGTCGTCGTCGTCGTCGTCGTCCCGAAATCAAACAAACTCTCAAAAGCACAGCCCCTGCTGCCAACGGACGCAGGCGCCACGCAGCTCCCCTTCCCGCCACACTCGATTCGCAGCGCAACTCACCCGGCACACCGTCAAACGACGGGCTGGGCTCGCCGCATCGCCGCAACCTACACACCTTCCCCGCCACGACGCACAGCCCCACCAGACGCCCGTGCCGCAACGACACTACTGCACTACCACTACCGCACTACTCCTCTCGCCCTTGCCATACACGACACAACACGCCAAAAAATGAAAATCCAAATACAAACAAAAACACCGCCCCCGCGACCCAAACACATGCACGGCGCGCCAACACACGCGAGGCAAGGCACGCAGCAAACGGCGTCCCCTCCGCGTCGCGCCATCAACCTACACACACAAGGCAACCAACAACAGCCAGCCAGCCAGCCAGCCCCACTCTCACGCCGCAAAAACAGAAAACACACCGAAACCGCCAAACGCCGCACATTCGCGCTTCGCACTTACCACACACCTCTCGGCATCCGTTTCGCACACAACGACGCGACGCACAATACATCATCACGGGCTACGCACGCACACCGCGACCCACTTTTTTACGACGCCCTCGGCAGAGCACACGTGCCCACGCCCACACACAGTCGACACAACGACGCAGCGCGCAGCAGACGCGGCCGCAACACGTACCTCCCCGACGACGCGCCAACACCGCCAGCCACTGCTCACTCGCCCAAGCAACCCGTGCACACAACTGCCACACGCGTCCACCACGCCGCCGCCAACCACCCGCCCGCCAGGGGGCGCTCACGTCCGCGACAACAGCGCGGCACCGCCGGACCGGGCCGGGCCGAACCGAGCCGAGCCGCCGCCTCCTCTCCACTCGGCACGCCACGTCCTGCTTGCAAAACACATGGCTCGTCCCTCTGTACACACAACGCGCCTGCCTGCCTGCGGTCGCCGCCGGCATCTATCTACCTGCGCATCGGAGCCAGGCCGGCAAGCCCACACTTAAATAATGCACTTCACCAGCCAAACAAACCCACTCTTCCTTTCTTTGCACAGCGCATGCAACAGCAGCCCCAGGAGCCGGGCCCGCCGCCAGCGTCTCCTCCTCCTCTGGGCACAGCCAGCCAGCCAGCCGTTCCCACCGCCCCGCCCCTGCTCTGCAGAACAAGAAAAAACGAAAAAGTACCAACACACGCACCCAAAGCGTAAGCCAGACAAGACCAGCCTCTCCAAGGCCACACACACGCAAAAAAAACAAAAAAACAAAAACACTACAACAGAATAAAATGAAAAAGAAAAAGCAAGCTGTCGCCTCGCCCCCGCCCGTCCCCCCACCCCACCACATTCGCCCCCTCCGCTTGTTTTCCTTTCTACAATTTCCCTCTTTTCCACCCAATATCCCGCCGCGGTTTACGGGCACCGGCCGATTTTGCGCCCGCCCACATGTGTGCCTACTCCCCACCACCATTCCCTCCGCAGCCCGCAGCCCGCAGCCCGCAGCCCGCAGCCCGCTTTTCCCCCCCTCCCTGCCCACACCACACCACACCACACCACACCGACGGTGCTGACGTCGACACGCACCCAAGACAGGGGCCACGACCGTCTTTTTTCCTGGGCCCATCCCCGCACCGCACCTCCTTCCAATCAACGCTGTGGCGCCTGTGTCCGCGCGAGACGCGTGCGCGCCGCCTCTCTCAACATCCGTCCGCCGTCCGCCGGCCGGCCCGTTTTTCGGCCCCCAGGCCATCCGTCAACCACCACTGCCACTGCCCCTGCCCCTGCCCCTGCCCCTGCCCGCCCCGCACCACACCACACACCGCTGCTTGCCCCGGCCGTTGCCACCAAAGGCGCCAACCGCAGCCCGCGCGCGCCAGAAACTACAGGGACCCAGCCGACCGACGAAAATCAGAGCAATTGGCCGGGAGGATCAAAAAGAGAGCTCCGAAAACCACCGTAGCGAGGCGTGGGAGGAAACGTTACGAGAAGCAGAAAGGGACCAGGAAAAATTCTGGAAATTTCTTAAAACTCGTAAACTAAACACGAAACATCTACATCTACATCTACATGGGGAAGGAACGACCCCACAGACCGAGCTGAAGCACTGGCGGATTCACTAGAAAGGCAATTCCAAGCACCAGAAGCGGTAGATGACGAAACTGATGACCACCAGGAAATGGTACTCAGAAGGGTAAAACCGCATCCTAAGTGCCCCGATCAGAACATCTTTCACAATCCAATAAACGCAGAAACCCCGTATCTTATCACATCACAAACATACACACATCCTAAGAAGGCATCAGGCCCAGATTCCATCAAACCGCAACTACTACATCACCTACCTCCAGCAACTATCAATTATCTATCTAACATCAATATATAATGCTTGCTTCAGACTAAACTACTTGGAAACAGGCCCGAGTCATCACATTACCAAAGCCAAACAAGGACTTATTATTTCCGCAAAACTATAGGCCAACTTCCTTGGAAAGGTCCTCGGAAAGCTCATTCAAACTGAACTGAAGAAATTCAATTCTTAAAGGATAACAACATAATCATCCCACAACAATTCCGATTCCGCGAAGAACACAGCACCACCCACCAGGTGACCAGACTAGTCGAGCACATATGTCAGGCCAGAAACATTAGACACAGTACTGGAGCAGTCCTGCTTGACATTGGAAAAGCATTCGGATAACGCCTTATCTACAAGCTCCACCAGTACAACTGCCCCATCCACATTATTGCTTCTTTTCTCCGCAACAGAGCATTCTATGTCCCATGTACCAGGAGCGGCAAGTAACACTAGATCCATAGAGGCTGGAGTCCCGCAAGGCTCAGTGCTGGGGCCCATTCTCTACTCAATATACACAAACAAACAGCTGGGAGGACACTTGTCACTATTTGCAGACGACACTGCAGTCTACCGCAGCAGTTCTAACCTGCAATATAGAGTCACAAAAATAGAGCAACACCTACAATCCATCCAGAAATGGGCTAACCAAAAAAAACAATAAACGCGGAGAAAACCCAAGCAATACAATACGATTCACATTCAAAAAGAATACCTCCTAACCTGCATATACGCCTCAGAAATAACAATCTTCCATGGTCAGGCACAATAAAGTATCTAGGCATCAAGCTGGACAAGAGGTTGACATTTAGAGACCATGTTACACACGTTTGTAACAAGGCTGCAGCAGCAATATTCAGACTGTACCCAATCATCAAAGGAAACAGAATAAATATGCGCGCCAAAAAGAAAATCTTCAAAACCGTCATAGGAACCAGCCATCACTTACGGCTCTGAAAATCTGGTCAATGGCCGCAGACACCAACATAACAAGAGTAAAAAAAAAGGGTGCACAACAAATACTTCAGAATTGCTGCTGATGCCGGCCGGTACCAGACAAACCGAGACATATACACAAACCATAACATACTCAAAATCCCGGAAATCATCCAAAGAAAAATCCATAAAGTTTTTTTTTTTTTTTTTTTTTTTTTCCACCAAACCACGGATTCGAACCACCCACTCATCAGAAATCTGGGACAAAATCCACCCGACCCAAGAACGACATTTCCCATCACGACAAAACACCACAAACTACAACATACCATGATAAACAAAAATAAAATACAAACACCATAACACTCACTCAAACAACAAACATCTACACACACCCAAGAGACCCTATCATCCCATCATTTTGTTACCCAACATAATCAGACAGAAGGCAGGGATCAAGGACAGATCCGGTCCTTCGAGTACAGGGGGTAAAAAAATACCCATCAGACCAGCTCGCTCTCTCTCTCTCTCTCTCTCTCTCTCTCTCTCTCTCCGTGCCGACGCTGCCCCGCACACGCGTTCGCGTTCGGCCGACACCACACGACAGGTCTTTGGGGCCCCGCCACTGCGCACACGCACGCCTCCTCCTCTTCCTTAGTTCTTTTTCGCTTTTCTTTTCTCCCCCGCCCCCCGCTCTCACCGCCACATCATCCCGCAACCCTTGGGGGATGTTTCCCAACATCAACGCGCCCCAATTCCACTCTCTGCCCGTGCCGCACTCTCCACTTTGCTTCTCCCCGTCCCCTACACACACGACTGCCGAAACCCCGGTTGACACACCTTCTCGTAGGACAGGGGTGCGTGCGTTGTCTTGACGGTGACAGCAACAGCAACGGATCCGTCCATCCCATTCCCCCCCCCCCCCCCACTCGGTAAAGAACCATGTTCAACCCACACTACACAACAAGGGGGGCACACACGAACGCGAAAGAAAGGGCAGGGCAGGGCAGGGCAACTATCTCGTACACATTCTTCCTCAGAACCCACATATCACATCAACGAACGGCAGGCCAATTGCGGACTCAGCCGTGTCAGGCAAATCCAACCCAACCAACACCTCCCACGGAAACCCTGACACTGATCCAGCAGTACGTCCACATACATCGCCACACCAAATACGGGTGACGAGTGAGCAACAAATGGAACAATACACAACAAGGCTGACCTAATAAAAACTGCACGTCACGTCATACCTTCCAGACAGACGCAGTTCCGACGGGACGGCGGAACCGTATACGTACCTTTCAGCCACAACAACCGACCGACTGGACACGCCCGCGTCTCCAGCCAGCCAACCACCAGGGCCACACAGCCCGCAAGTTTCAGCGTCAACACTTCTTAACGTACGTTGCAAACTTTTCAAAACATTGCCACACACACACCACGAAAAGCGTCAACCTCTCTCACACTGGATACACTCAACACTTTTTGTCGGCGGAGCTTGAGCCCAACGGTTGACACACCCCCACCGGCCACACAGGTTTCCCTTTGAAAATTGCAGTGACGGAGGAGACGCGGCATTACGAGAGGGTTGTTTCCGAGAGCGCGAGCTGGACGGAGCTGCGGCGCCGCCGCCGCCGCCGAGGGGTAATGAACGCACGCGATGCCGCATGACAGCCCATCACCCAAAGTTTCACCCACAACTGCACAGGTCGCACCCCCTTTTCGCGCCATACTAGTGTCGATCGTCAATTACAGCTGACGGTGTTCGCATTTGCCACTTGACGGGGGGGAAAAGAAAACAAACATCTGACACGCCATGTGTTTCTCTCTCTCTCTGTTACATCTAGGTCATTGGGCAGCCACTGTAAAAAAAAAAAAAAAAATAAATAAATATTTTTACGACATGGTTGGGTAAGTGATTTAAAGACAACAATTGTGGGTCACACACCATAGACCATTTCGATAGTGTTCTTGTTCTTCTCTTTTTCCTTTTTTTATCGCTCAATTGAAATAAAACCTGGGGATGATGCAATGCTGCGATATGGCACAACCGTCGTCCATTGTACACAACTCGGGAACAAAAAGAAACCAATTCAGGGAACGTTCGTTCCTTCACAACGTTTCTTTCAACGCACTTGGTCTTTACCATCCTGTATATTCAACACACATTTCCTTTCATCAAACTAGGGCATTTCCATAACAGTTTGTTTCCGTTTCTGTGAGCACAATACTGCTTCTTCGACGTCATTTCACCATCTTAACTACAGACAGACAACAAAATAGGAAAACAGGCCTTGAGAACCCCGTCCACCAAATTTCAGTTAGCACGGCATCCAAGATTCTTTTCCGGGGAGTGTGCAGTGCAGCTGACGCTGCTCAGACCATATACCGTCGCCAGTCTCACTCAACTCTTGCGCATTCCACCATTCTACGCTACGTGACAATGCAAAAATGAATGAATCAAACCCGCCCAGAGAGCGTCTTGTGCGAGGGGACACACGATATAGAGAACAACAAAACACACAGGGGACACCACCACAGTTGGAGAGAACGTTTCCACCACGGCAGCCGCGCCGTTACGCGCTTTTTTTTTTTTTTTTTTTTCCTCCCCCCCACTGCACACCTCCGACACCACGGGAACGTTCACCGTCCCGTTGCCCTACACTGGCGTTTCTTTTCAACCCCCCACCCTATTCCTCGCTCCCCGGACATTCGACCGATCACAAAGTGCAACCTCTCGTTACCGTCGGGTGCCCCTCTTCATCCCCGGGGCGCCAACAACAAAACAAAAACACCACCGACGCCGTCGTCTCGCGTCACCTCACTCAACTGAGCGGAAAATACACGTACATCCAGAATGACGACACCGCCTCCACAAACAAAAACCAGACGTCAGACGTCAGGTCGAAAGAGGGCACCGTACGTCGTGGCGCGTGGTCTCCTAACTCACCTCGCGCGTACAAATACAATGCAATACAATGCGTGTCACCTCACGTTCACACACACCTCCACGCTCCACTTTTACGTCGCCCAACCAACCAACTAACTTAACGCACCCGCTCGGCGTAGAAGCAGCTGTAGGCGGCAACGTGTTTCTCACCCTCGCCACCAACGGTGTGACATCCGACAGTCGCGGTTTGCTTTCCGTTCCACACCTCCGGCCATACCATACAAAGGGGACAAAAACAAAAATATATATCAAACAAGCCAACTCCAGCGATCCGCCCCCCTAACACCAACACGTCTCGAAACACCCACGCCCACGACCCGGCTGTGGCTAAAGTGCGTATCCCCAACGTCACACCAAAACCAAAGGCGCCGGCGCCGCACCACACCACAAGCTACAGCTACAGCTGTGCCGCCCGTCCACCCGCTCACAACAACAACAATTCCGCCCTTCCCGCAAAGGCATTTTGGTGGCCCTGAAAAGGGCCGTTTTTTTTTTTCTCTTTCCTTCGCCGCGCCGCGGACGAGCCTCCCATTTCCAAGAGCCACCTCCTTACTTGGAGCTCGTGTACTTGGTCACCGCCTTCGTGCCCTCGCTCACCGCGTGCTTGGCCAGCTCGCCAGGCAGCAAGAGCCGCACAGCGGTCTGGATCTCGCGGGACGTGATGGTCGAGCGCTTGTTGTAGTGCGCCAGGCGAGAAGCCTCGGCCGCAATGCGCTCGAAAATGTCGTTCACGAAGCTGTTCATGATGCTCATCGCCTTCGAAGAGATGCCCGTGTCAGGGTGCACCTGCTTCAGCACCTTGTAGATGTAGATGGCATAGCTCTCCTTCCTCTTGCGCTTCTTCTTCTTGTCGCCCTTCGAAATGTTCTTCTGCGCCTTGCCAGCCTTCTTGGCGGCTTTCCCGCTAGTCTTGGGCGGCATCACGAACAAACAGGCAGGCAGGCACGCGCAGTCAGTCAGTCAAGCGCTCCGCTCCAGTCAGCGTCTCCCCACACAGTGGCACCCGCCGGACATGAGATGGCTGGGTTTGCACCCATGCTAGTTCTGGAGAGCCAGCGTTCTTTCAACGCTCTGTCTCACGAAATGATCCTGTGGGTTCGTATGTGGCTTGTGTGCAGTAATGGCTTGGGGATTTTCCCCCCGGGTGGATGGCGTTAGTGATGATGATGTTGATAGAAGTGGAGATGAGTATCCTGTTTCATGAGGATGAGAAGATGGTTACCGCCTGTAGTGGCGATGGAGTGTGTTGATAGGAGCTCTGAGTTGAGGGTGAGGGTTCCGTCCCAGTGTATTGATGAGCTGGTACGGTGATGAATGAGATGATTCGTAGAATGTTTGTGATTTTTGTTTGATTATGTGATAGAAAGAGGGTTGCCCTAGCATTGCCCTGATTTCCTCATTGCTAGTCAGTCTTGGTATGTCTGCAATAATTCTTAGGGTTTTATTTTGGACGACCTCCAATTGGGCTAGATTAGTGTCTGCTGCCATGCTCCACACTTCAGAGCCGTAGAGGATGACAGGCAGGACTATTGTTTTCCAGATTCTGAGCTTTGCTGATATGGACAATCCCATTCCCTTTAATAATGGGTATAGTTGGTAGAGCCGGGCGGAGCCTTTGTTCCTAGCCTCTCTTATGTGATGCTTGAATGTTAGGTTTTTGTCCAATTTTAGTCCTAAGTATGTGATTTCATTTTTCCATGGGAGTATTTGTTCATTGTAAGTGATGTTTATTATGGGTTTCTTGATTTTATGAGAAAATAGGATTGTTTGACATTTGTCAGCATTTATTTTTATTTTCCAGATGTTGCACCAGTTTGCAACTTTGTTGAGATGTCGTTGTAGGCTGTAGGCTAGGTAATTAATGTTTCTGCCACTGAGATAGAGTGCTGTGTCATCAGCATATAAGGCTATGTTGCCACCCGGCTCTTTCGGGATGTCATTTGTATACAGAAGATATAGGAGGGGGCCAAGCACAGATCCCTGTGGGACACCTGCTTCTATGAGTTTCATGCCACTTTTTGCCTTTTCTATGTATGAGTAAAATTTCCTGTCAGAGAGGAAAGACTGAATGATTTTCAGCAGGTGGAGAGGGCAGTTGAGTTTGGAGATCTTATATAGCAAGCCGTCATGCCAAACACGATCAAAAGCCTTTTCAATATCCAAGAAAATAGCTGCGGTGCTGTTTCCCTGGCTCTTCTCCGTGCAGACATGCTCCACCAGGCGAATGGCTTGCTGTACAGTGCTATGTCCAGCACGAAAACCAAATTGTTCAGGGATGATGATGTTGTTTATGGATAGAAACTGGAGTAGGGAGTTTTGTATAAGAATTTCGAGAAGTTTGGAGAGATGACATAGTAGGGAGATAGGGCGGTGGTTTTGCGGGAATAACTGATCTTTATTGGGCTTTGGAATGGAAATAACTTTTGCAACCTTCCAGGCTGAAGGGAAGTATTGTATGGAGAGGCAACTGTTTAGGATGGCTGTAAGGTGAGAGATAGCAGGTTGAGGAAGGTTTCTAAGAAAGGGGGGTTTGATGTTATCGGGACCGGGGGCTTTTGCATTGCCGATTCGCCTGATGAGAACAGAGACTGCACGTTCAGTGGTCGGCACAAAGTTGGTGACTGGTCTGGCGCACGCCGCCGCCGCACCTTTACCAGCTCGCCCTGCTGCGGCCGCCGACCAATGGGGCGCGCGCGCAACCGGCCGCCGCACCCGAGCCCATAAAGGACCCCCACCCCGCCGGCGCCGGCACGCACTCCGCTGCTCGACTCGCTGCGGCTCGCACCGTTTGGGGCGTTGTGCTTTTCTTTCTCGCTTCTTTCGAAACTAGCCCATCGCCATGTCCGGACGCGGAAAGGGAGGCAAAGTCAAGGGCAAGTCAAAGTCCCGCTCAAGCAGGGCTGGGCTCCAGTTCCCGGTCGGCAGAATCCACCGCCTCCTGCGCAAGGGAAACTACGCCGAGCGCGTCGGCGCCGGGGCGCCCGTCTACCTCGCCGCCGTCATGGAGTACCTCGCGGCTGAGGTGCTCGAGCTGGCCGGAAACGCGGCCCGCGACAACAAGAAGACGCGCATCATCCCGCGCCACCTGCAGCTCGCCATACGCAACGACGAGGAGCTCAACAAGCTCTTGTCGGGCGTCACCATCGCACAGGGAGGTGTCCTGCCCAACATCCAGGCCGTCCTGCTGCCAAAGAAGACCGAGAAGAAGGCCTAAAAGAGAGACAGCGCAATCGGCAACCGCCGCGTGCTCCCTTGGCACGCAGCGCGCCATTTGCCGCCTCGGCTCAAAAACAAAACACAATCGGCCCTTTTCAGGGCCACCACACAAACCTACGTCCAAAGCAGAATTCCAGTCGTTCGTCGCACCACTTCTCTCTCTCTCTCTCTCTCTCTCTCTCTGTGTGTACGGTTTTTTTTCCTTCTTACACACACAGGCGCCGCCATCTTGTACACACGTACTTGGCCACCTCCTCCACTCCACTCCACGCACGCACAGTCTCGCGACCATTAACCAGCACACGTGGCGCACAACAACACACCTCAAAAATAACCCCTCGGCACTCAGCCGCGCCGCAACACACAGCCCATCCACCGACAAGAAGCATACAAGCAAAGAGGGAGGGGAAGGAAGGAAGGAAGGAAGGAAGGAAGGAAGGAGGGAGCTCACACAACGCAAGGGCACGCTTCCTTCCCTCCCAACCGCACCGCACACCACGTCAAAAAAACTCCAAACAAAACTAAAAGGCCAAGTAGACTAAAAAAGGAAAAGAAAAACCAGCAACACAGACTCTTTCGCACTTTTCAACTTCCGAACACTGTGGTGGCCCTGAAAAGGGCCGTTTTTCAATCTCTCTTTCCTTCCTTCCTTCGGTCTCACACCGCCTAACCGCCGAAACCGTACAGGGTGCGCCCCTGCCTCTTCAGGGCGTACACCACGTCCATGGCCGTCACAGTCTTGCGCTTGGCGTGCTCAGTGTACGTCACCGCGTCGCGGATCACGTTCTCCAGGAACACCTTCAGCACTCCGCGCGTCTCCTCGTAGATCAGACCAGAGATGCGCTTCACGCCGCCCCTGCGCGCCAGGCGGCGGATCGCGGGCTTCGTGATGCCCTGGATGTTGTCGCGCAACACCTTGCGGTGCCGCTTGGCGCCACCCTTGCCGAGCCCCTTTCCTCCCTTGCCGCGGCCTGTCATTCTTCTTCTTCTTCAAGCGTCTCAACCACAATAATATAAAAAACAGAAAGCAAGGCAAGCTCCTCACCCGGCGCTAGCGAGTCGGCTACGGTTGTGGCGCCCAGCGCGCGCGCCGCCCCCCTATATAGACTCTGGGGCCCCGCGGCCCGCCCTCCCCTCCCCCCACCACCGCGCACCGAGGGCATATAAGCGCAGCACCCGGGGCGCGCGGGCCCGTTGTCAAGGCAGCACCGGACGCCGTCGCGCACGCATATCCTCCACGCCGCATCCGCATCCGCAGTAGCCATGGCCCGGACAAAGCAAACGGCCCGCAAGTCCACCGGCGGAAAGGCGCCGCGCAAACAGCTCGCCACCAAGGCGGCGAGGAAGAGCGCGCCCGCCACCGGCGGCGTCAAGAAGCCCCACCGCTACAGGCCGGGCACCGTCGCCCTGCGAGAAATCAGGCGCTACCAGAAGAGCACAGAGCTGCTCATCCGCAAGCTGCCATTCCAGCGCCTAGTGCGCGAGATCGCCCAGGACTTCAAGACCGACCTGCGCTTCCAGAGCTCCGCAGTCATGGCCCTGCAAGAGGCCAGCGAGGCCTACCTCGTCGGCCTCTTCGAAGACACCAACCTGTGCGCAATCCACGCCAAGCGAGTCACCATCATGCCCAAGGACATCCAGCTCGCGCGCCGCATCCGCGGCGAGCGCGCCTAAACCCGCACACCGCCAAACAAACAAAACGGCCCTTTTCAGGGCCACTAACGTCTCTCCGTCGCGAGCAAAACTTTGTCGGTCGCAACGACTAGTTCCCCACTCACTCTCCAGTCCAGTCGTCCCACCCCCGGCCCGGCCCGGCGCCGCCGTTTCCAAAAAAAAAAAAAAAAGCACCGCACCGGCCGAACCAAGTCGCAAGCGTCAATAGCGCCACCCACACAGGCCACGGCACAAAACGTGACGCCCGGAAAGCAAAGCAAAGCAAAGCAAAACAAAAAAGACTATTCCAAAACCACCACCAAGACAAACAAACAAACAAACAAACGCGGCGCAAAATAAATAGGTAAAAGTAAAATACACTTTGTGTAACACCAGCCGCGCGCCGCCGCCCACGCCCGCCAACGACCCCACAATCCAACCACCATCCACACATGAAACAAACAAACGCCAGCAAGCAAGACAGACAGACAACAAGGCAACCGACCGACCACGACACGACACGACAATCAACACCTTCCCGACGTGCTTTGATGGCCCTGAGAAGGGCCGTTTTTGTTTTTGTCCGGGACCGCGCGACAGCCTCTGGTTGCGCGCCGGCCACCAGGCGACGGTGTCAACCGCCAACCCTTCCCTGCCCTTTTTACTTCTTCTTCTTGGGCGAAGCCTTCGCCTTAGACGGCGTCGCCGTCGCCTTCTTCGGGCGCGGCGCCTTCGGCTTCTTCGTCGGAACCTTGGCGGCCTTCTTCGCCTTCGACGGCGACTTGGCCTTGGCCGGCTTGGCCGCAGCCGCCTTCTTCGCACCCGCGGGAGCGGCCGACGCCGCAGACGCCTTCTTGGCGGCGCCCGCCTTCCGACCGGTCGCCGCCTTCACGCCGCCAGCCTTCTTTGCGCCGGCCGCACGGGCCCCCTTCTTCTCCTTGCTGGCCGGAGCGGCGCGCTTCTTCTTCGCACCACCGCCGCCACCACGAGCCTTGCCGCCCTCGGCCGCCCCGCCGCCGGCGCCGGCAAGCTTGAAAGAGCCCGACGCGCCCTTCCCCTTCGTCTGCACCAGCTCGCCAGCCACGACGGCCGACTTGAGGTACTTCTTGATAAAGGGCGCCAGCTTCTCCGCGTCCAGCTTGTAGTGCGCGGCAATGTACTTCTTGATCGCCTGCAGCGACGACCCGCCGCGCTCCTTCAGACTCTTGATGGCGGCCGTCACCATCTCAGAGGTGCGCGGGTGCGCAGGCTTGGCGCGCGGCTTCTTCGCAGACGACGCAGACTTGGCCTTCTTCGTAGTGCCGGTGGCGGCGGGTGCCGCGGCAGTCTCGTTCGTAGCCGCCTGGTCTGCCATCTTTTGCTTGTTCTCTTTTCTTTTTTCCCCTTGGTTTCGCTTCCTTCTCTCCTTCGACGACGCACAACAGCGAGGGGCGCGCAGCAGAGAATAGCCGCGCACGCGCCTGGCCCAGCCAGTGTCGCGGGCGGGCGCGGACGGCCGAGAGAGCGGCCGCCACTCGGCGCGCCGCCGCGCCGCCGCGCCGCGCCTCCCGCGCTTGCTACCGCCCAACGTCCGACAGCCTGCGCGGAGCAGCCCCCAACCTGCGCCGCAACCACCCGCGCCATTCAAACCACCGAGGATGGGGCTACACACACCGACACCACGGTCGCCAACCAGTCGCCGCGGCGGCGCCGCAAACCACGGCCAAACTGCAGCCACCGCGCGCCACAGCCTGGGTCGGCCCGCCGAGAATCGCCGCCCCCGCCCAAATGCCGCCCCCACAGCCCCAGCCGACGACCCGCCACAATGGCCAAACCTTCGTCAAAACTCCCGCACCGTCGCCGCGGCAGCCCGGCCACCGCGGCCGGCGCCACAGCCACACGAGCCGAGTCGTGCGGCGATGACGGCCGTGCACAAACGCACCTCCGCCGCCCCATCGCCTTCCGCCGTTTTCCCGATCGGCCCGCAGCCGTCGGGCCACGGCCGCGGGCCGTCCTCCTCCTCTCGCCTCGCCCGCCAACACCCACAGCCCTTCCAACACATTTTTCTTTTCTTTTTTCTTTTTTTTTTTTACTTTTTTACGATCGCCGCCTGCGCAACATGGCACCGGCCGACGGAGCGCCAACCCCCCCGCCACAGGCGAAAACAAAACAACGATAAACAAACAAACAAAATAAATTACCAGCCAGCCCCAACTACAGACACACCGAATCTGCCCTCACAGCCGACCTTACACGCCTCAACGTCAAAACAAAGGTGGTTTCTTTCTTTCAACGGTTACCTTACCTTAGGTTACGTCAGGTTAGGCTAAGAAGGCGTCAGGGTTAGGTTAAGCGTTGACGTGACGTCACGTCTTAACGTAGGCGTTAAGCTAAGGTTGCGGTCACGTACGTTAGGTTAAGGCGACTTGGGGGTTGGCCTAAGAGCTTAGGTTAGGTTAGGTTACGTTAGTTTAGGTGGCTGCGTTAAGGGGCTTAAAGAAGTTTAGGAGAGGTTAAGGCGTCGAGGCGGCCGCACCCCCTTAGCTGCTGCGGCTCGGCCACGCCACGCCACGCTTTGGGGTTTCATAAGGTCGCGCGGCGGGTCGTCGGCACGCCGCAAAGGACAAAACTGCAAGACGACGTCGAAAAACAAACAACAGGTAAAAAATAAATAAGTAAAAATAAACGACGCCGACAGGCGGGGATCAGCAGAACAAGCAGATTCCGGAGAGCGAACGAGACACGCACACACACAAACCCCCCCGAGCCGAGAGAGCACAGAGCACCACCACGTGTCGGCCTCCGCTCACCCGACTCGGCTGGGCTGGGCTGGGCTGGGCTGGGCTGGGCTGGCGGCCGGGCCGGATGCACGTACACGTACGGCTACAGCCACTACCCGTACACAGCCGCTCTTCACGCAACACCAGCCAAATGGCGCGCCCGCGGCTCGTCGCGGTCGCAACGCCACGCCGGCACACTTTCGGCACCACCGTTTTCGCGCGCACCGCAAACAAAACGCAGCCGACACACACAGAGAGAAAAAAAAAAAAAAAAAAACACAGAGCGCGAGACGGGCGGCGGCGCACCTTTCGCCAGCCGGCAGGCAATCGACTCGCCCAGTACGACAAACGCGCACGCCACCCCACCCAACCAACCAACCAACCAGTCGTCGTCGTCGTCGTCGTCGTCCCGAAATCAAACAAACTCTCAAAAGCACAGCCCCTGCTGCCAACGGACGCAGGCGCCACGCAGCTCCCCTTCCCGCCACACTCGATTCGCAGCGCAACTCACCCGGCACACCGTCAAACGACGGGCTGGGCTCGCCGCATCGCCGCAACCTACACACCTTCCCCGCCACGACGCACAGCCCCACCAGACGCCCGTGCCGCAACGACACTACTGCACTACCACTACCGCACTACTCCTCTCGCCCTTGCCATACACGACACAACACGCCAAAAAATGAAAATCCAAATACAAACAAAAACACCGCCCCCGCGACCCAAACACATGCACGGCGCGCCAACACACGCGAGGCAAGGCACGCAGCAAACGGCGTCCCCTCCGCGTCGCGCCATCAACCTACACACACAAGGCAACCAACAACAGCCAGCCAGCCAGCCAGCCCCACTCTCACGCCGCAAAAACAGAAAACACACCGAAACCGCCAAACGCCGCACATTCGCGCTTCGCACTTACCACACACCTCTCGGCATCCGTTTCGCACACAACGACGCGACGCACAATACATCATCACGGGCTACGCACGCACACCGCGACCCACTTTTTTACGACGCCCTCGGCAGAGCACACGTGCCCACGCCCACACACAGTCGACACAACGACGCAGCGCGCAGCAGACGCGGCCGCAACACGTACCTCCCCGACGACGCGCCAACACCGCCAGCCACTGCTCACTCGCCCAAGCAACCCGTGCACACAACTGCCACACGCGTCCACCACGCCGCCGCCAACCACCCGCCCGCCAGGGGGCGCTCACGTCCGCGACAACAGCGCGGCACCGCCGGACCGGGCCGGGCCGAACCGAGCCGAGCCGCCGCCTCCTCTCCACTCGGCACGCCACGTCCTGCTTGCAAAACACATGGCTCGTCCCTCTGTACACACAACGCGCCTGCCTGCCTGCGGTCGCCGCCGGCATCTATCTACCTGCGCATCGGAGCCAGGCCGGCAAGCCCACACTTAAATAATGCACTTCACCAGCCAAACAAACCCACTCTTCCTTTCTTTGCACAGCGCATGCAACAGCAGCCCCAGGAGCCGGGCCCGCCGCCAGCGTCTCCTCCTCCTCTGGGCACAGCCAGCCAGCCAGCCGTTCCCACCGCCCCGCCCCTGCTCTGCAGAACAAGAAAAAACGAAAAAGTACCAACACACGCACCCAAAGCGTAAGCCAGACAAGACCAGCCTCTCCAAGGCCACACACACGCAAAAAAAACAAAAAAACAAAAACACTACAACAGAATAAAATGAAAAAGAAAAAGCAAGCTGTCGCCTCGCCCCCGCCCGTCCCCCCACCCCACCACATTCGCCCCCTCCGCTTGTTTTCCTTTCTACAATTTCCCTCTTTTCCACCCAATATCCCGCCGCGGTTTACGGGCACCGGCCGATTTTGCGCCCGCCCACATGTGTGCCTACTCCCCACCACCATTCCCTCCGCAGCCCGCAGCCCGCAGCCCGCAGCCCGCAGCCCGCTTTTCCCCCCCTCCCTGCCCACACCACACCACACCACACCACACCGACGGTGCTGACGTCGACACGCACCCAAGACAGGGGCCACGACCGTCTTTTTTCCTGGGCCCATCCCCGCACCGCACCTCCTTCCAATCAACGCTGTGGCGCCTGTGTCCGCGCGAGACGCGTGCGCGCCGCCTCTCTCAACATCCGTCCGCCGTCCGCCGGCCGGCCCGTTTTTCGGCCCCCAGGCCATCCGTCAACCACCACTGCCACTGCCCCTGCCCCTGCCCCTGCCCCTGCCCGCCCCGCACCACACCACACACCGCTGCTTGCCCCGGCCGTTGCCACCAAAGGCGCCAACCGCAGCCCGCGCGCGCCAGAAACTACAGGGACCCAGCCGACCGACGAAAATCAGAGCAATTGGCCGGGAGGATCAAAAAGAGAGCTCCGAAAACCACCGTAGCGAGGCGTGGGAGGAAACGTTACGAGAAGCAGAAAGGGACCAGGAAAAATTCTGGAAATTTCTTAAAACTCGTAAACTAAACACGAAACATCTACATCTACATCTACATGGGGAAGGAACGACCCCACAGACCGAGCTGAAGCACTGGCGGATTCACTAGAAAGGCAATTCCAAGCACCAGAAGCGGTAGATGACGAAACTGATGACCACCAGGAAATGGTACTCAGAAGGGTAAAACCGCATCCTAAGTGCCCCGATCAGAACATCTTTCACAATCCAATAAACGCAGAAACCCCGTATCTTATCACATCACAAACATACACACATCCTAAGAAGGCATCAGGCCCAGATTCCATCAAACCGCAACTACTACATCACCTACCTCCAGCAACTATCAATTATCTATCTAACATCAATATATAATGCTTGCTTCAGACTAAACTACTTGGAAACAGGCCCGAGTCATCACATTACCAAAGCCAAACAAGGACTTATTATTTCCGCAAAACTATAGGCCAACTTCCTTGGAAAGGTCCTCGGAAAGCTCATTCAAACTGAACTGAAGAAATTCAATTCTTAAAGGATAACAACATAATCATCCCACAACAATTCCGATTCCGCGAAGAACACAGCACCACCCACCAGGTGACCAGACTAGTCGAGCACATATGTCAGGCCAGAAACATTAGACACAGTACTGGAGCAGTCCTGCTTGACATTGGAAAAGCATTCGGATAACGCCTTATCTACAAGCTCCACCAGTACAACTGCCCCATCCACATTATTGCTTCTTTTCTCCGCAACAGAGCATTCTATGTCCATGTACCAGGAGCGGCAAGTAACACTAGATCCATAGAGGCTGGAGTCCCGCAAGGCTCAGTGCTGGGGCCCATTCTCTACTCAATATACACAAACAAACAGCTGGGAGGACACTTGTCACTATTTGCAGACGACACTGCAGTCTACCGCAGCAGTTCTAACCTGCAATATAGAGTCACAAAAATAGAGCAACACCTACAATCCATCCAGAAATGGGCTAACCAAAAAAAACAATAAACGCGGAGAAAACCCAAGCAATACAATACGATTCACATTCAAAAAGAATACCTCCTAACCTGCATATACGCCTCAGAAATAACAATCTTCCATGGTCAGGCACAATAAAGTATCTAGGCATCAAGCTGGACAAGAGGTTGACATTTAGAGACCATGTTACACACGTTTGTAACAAGGCTGCAGCAGCAATATTCAGACTGTACCCAATCATCAAAGGAAACAGAATAAATATGCGCGCCAAAAAGAAAATCTTCAAAACCGTCATAGGAACCAGCCATCACTTACGGCTCTGAAAATCTGGTCAATGGCCGCAGACACCAACATAACAAGAGTAAAAAAAAAGGGTGCACAACAAATACTTCAGAATTGCTGCTGATGCCGGCCGGTACCAGACAAACCGAGACATATACACAAACCATAACATACTCAAAATCCCGGAAATCATCCAAAGAAAAATCCATAAAGTTTTTTTTTTTTTTTTTTTTTTTTTTCCCACCAAACCACGGATTCGAACCACCCACTCATCAGAAATCTGGGACAAAATCCACCCGACCCAAGAACGACATTTCCCATCACGACAAAACACCACAAACTACAACATACCATGATAAACAAAAATAAAATACAAACACCATAACACTCACTCAAACAACAAACATCTACACACACCCAAGAGACCCTATCATCCCATCATTTTGTTACCCAACATAATCAGACAGAAGGCAGGGATCAAGGACAGATCCGGTCCTTCGAGTACAGGGGGTAAAAAAATACCCATCAGACCAGCTCGCTCTCTCTCTCTCTCTCTCTCTCTCTCTCTCTCTCTCCGTGCCGACGCTGCCCCGCACACGCGTTCGCGTTCGGCCGACACCACACGACAGGTCTTTGGGGCCCCGCCACTGCGCACACGCACGCCTCCTCCTCTTCCTTAGTTCTTTTTCGCTTTTCTTTTCTCCCCCGCCCCCCGCTCTCACCGCCACATCATCCCGCAACCCTTGGGGGATGTTTCCCAACATCAACGCGCCCCAATTCCACTCTCTGCCCGTGCCGCACTCTCCACTTTGCTTCTCCCCGTCCCCTACACACACGACTGCCGAAACCCCGGTTGACACACCTTCTCGTAGGACAGGGGTGCGTGCGTTGTCTTGACGGTGACAGCAACAGCAACGGATCCGTCCATCCCATTCCCCCCCCCCCCCCCACTCGGTAAAGAACCATGTTCAACCCACACTACACAACAAGGGGGGCACACACGAACGCGAAAGAAAGGGCAGGGCAGGGCAGGGCAACTATCTCGTACACATTCTTCCTCAGAACCCACATATCACATCAACGAACGGCAGGCCAATTGCGGACTCAGCCGTGTCAGGCAAATCCAACCCAACCAACACCTCCCACGGAAACCCTGACACTGATCCAGCAGTACGTCCACATACATCGCCACACCAAATACGGGTGACGAGTGAGCAACAAATGGAACAATACACAACAAGGCTGACCTAATAAAAACTGCACGTCACGTCATACCTTCCAGACAGACGCAGTTCCGACGGGACGGCGGAACCGTATACGTACCTTTCAGCCA
>NW_026062363.1:92500-99801 GCF_023897955.1 Schistocerca gregaria
CCACTCACTCTCCAGTCCAGTCGTCCCACCCCCGGCCCGGCCCGGCGCCGCCGTTTCCAAAAAAAAAAAAAAAAGCACCGCACCGGCCGAACCAAGTCGCAAGCGTCAATAGCGCCACCCACACAGGCCACGGCACAAAACGTGACGCCCGGAAAGCAAAGCAAAGCAAAGCAAAACAAAAAAGACTATTCCAAAACCACCACCAAGACAAACAAACAAACAAACAAACGCGGCGCAAAATAAATAGGTAAAAGTAAAATACACTTTGTGTAACACCAGCCGCGCGCCGCCGCCCACGCCCGCCAACGACCCCACAATCCAACCACCATCCACACATGAAACAAACAAACGCCAGCAAGCAAGACAGACAGACAACAAGGCAACCGACCGACCACGACACGACACGACAATCAACACCTTCCCGACGTGCTTTGATGGCCCTGAGAAGGGCCGTTTTTGTTTTTGTCCGGGACCGCGCGACAGCCTCTGGTTGCGCGCCGGCCACCAGGCGACGGTGTCAACCGCCAACCCTTCCCTGCCCTTTTTACTTCTTCTTCTTGGGCGAAGCCTTCGCCTTAGACGGCGTCGCCGTCGCCTTCTTCGGGCGCGGCGCCTTCGGCTTCTTCGTCGGAACCTTGGCGGCCTTCTTCGCCTTCGACGGCGACTTGGCCTTGGCCGGCTTGGCCGCAGCCGCCTTCTTCGCACCCGCGGGAGCGGCCGACGCCGCAGACGCCTTCTTGGCGGCGCCCGCCTTCCGACCGGTCGCCGCCTTCACGCCGCCAGCCTTCTTTGCGCCGGCCGCACGGGCCCCCTTCTTCTCCTTGCTGGCCGGAGCGGCGCGCTTCTTCTTCGCACCACCGCCGCCACCACGAGCCTTGCCGCCCTCGGCCGCCCCGCCGCCGGCGCCGGCAAGCTTGAAAGAGCCCGACGCGCCCTTCCCCTTCGTCTGCACCAGCTCGCCAGCCACGACGGCCGACTTGAGGTACTTCTTGATAAAGGGCGCCAGCTTCTCCGCGTCCAGCTTGTAGTGCGCGGCAATGTACTTCTTGATCGCCTGCAGCGACGACCCGCCGCGCTCCTTCAGACTCTTGATGGCGGCCGTCACCATCTCAGAGGTGCGCGGGTGCGCAGGCTTGGCGCGCGGCTTCTTCGCAGACGACGCAGACTTGGCCTTCTTCGTAGTGCCGGTGGCGGCGGGTGCCGCGGCAGTCTCGTTCGTAGCCGCCTGGTCTGCCATCTTTTGCTTGTTCTCTTTTCTTTTTTCCCCTTGGTTTCGCTTCCTTCTCTCCTTCGACGACGCACAACAGCGAGGGGCGCGCAGCAGAGAATAGCCGCGCACGCGCCTGGCCCAGCCAGTGTCGCGGGCGGGCGCGGACGGCCGAGAGAGCGGCCGCCACTCGGCGCGCCGCCGCGCCGCCGCGCCGCGCCTCCCGCGCTTGCTACCGCCCAACGTCCGACAGCCTGCGCGGAGCAGCCCCCAACCTGCGCCGCAACCACCCGCGCCATTCAAACCACCGAGGATGGGGCTACACACACCGACACCACGGTCGCCAACCAGTCGCCGCGGCGGCGCCGCAAACCACGGCCAAACTGCAGCCACCGCGCGCCACAGCCTGGGTCGGCCCGCCGAGAATCGCCGCCCCCGCCCAAATGCCGCCCCCACAGCCCCAGCCGACGACCCGCCACAATGGCCAAACCTTCGTCAAAACTCCCGCACCGTCGCCGCGGCAGCCCGGCCACCGCGGCCGGCGCCACAGCCACACGAGCCGAGTCGTGCGGCGATGACGGCCGTGCACAAACGCACCTCCGCCGCCCCATCGCCTTCCGCCGTTTTCCCGATCGGCCCGCAGCCGTCGGGCCACGGCCGCGGGCCGTCCTCCTCCTCTCGCCTCGCCCGCCAACACCCACAGCCCTTCCAACACATTTTTCTTTTCTTTTTTCTTTTTTTTTTTTACTTTTTTACGATCGCCGCCTGCGCAACATGGCACCGGCCGACGGAGCGCCAACCCCCCCGCCACAGGCGAAAACAAAACAACGATAAACAAACAAACAAAATAAATTACCAGCCAGCCCCAACTACAGACACACCGAATCTGCCCTCACAGCCGACCTTACACGCCTCAACGTCAAAACAAAGGTGGTTTCTTTCTTTCAACGGTTACCTTACCTTAGGTTACGTCAGGTTAGGCTAAGAAGGCGTCAGGGTTAGGTTAAGCGTTGACGTGACGTCACGTCTTAACGTAGGCGTTAAGCTAAGGTTGCGGTCACGTACGTTAGGTTAAGGCGACTTGGGGGTTGGCCTAAGAGCTTAGGTTAGGTTAGGTTACGTTAGTTTAGGTGGCTGCGTTAAGGGGCTTAAAGAAGTTTAGGAGAGGTTAAGGCGTCGAGGCGGCCGCACCCCCTTAGCTGCTGCGGCTCGGCCACGCCACGCCACGCTTTGGGGTTTCATAAGGTCGCGCGGCGGGTCGTCGGCACGCCGCAAAGGACAAAACTGCAAGACGACGTCGAAAAACAAACAACAGGTAAAAAATAAATAAGTAAAAATAAACGACGCCGACAGGCGGGGATCAGCAGAACAAGCAGATTCCGGAGAGCGAACGAGACACGCACACACACAAACCCCCCCGAGCCGAGAGAGCACAGAGCACCACCACGTGTCGGCCTCCGCTCACCCGACTCGGCTGGGCTGGGCTGGGCTGGGCTGGGCTGGGCTGGCGGCCGGGCCGGATGCACGTACACGTACGGCTACAGCCACTACCCGTACACAGCCGCTCTTCACGCAACACCAGCCAAATGGCGCGCCCGCGGCTCGTCGCGGTCGCAACGCCACGCCGGCACACTTTCGGCACCACCGTTTTCGCGCGCACCGCAAACAAAACGCAGCCGACACACACAGAGAGAAAAAAAAAAAAAAAAAAACACAGAGCGCGAGACGGGCGGCGGCGCACCTTTCGCCAGCCGGCAGGCAATCGACTCGCCCAGTACGACAAACGCGCACGCCACCCCACCCAACCAACCAACCAACCAGTCGTCGTCGTCGTCGTCGTCGTCGTCCCGAAATCAAACAAACTCTCAAAAGCACAGCCCCTGCTGCCAACGGACGCAGGCGCCACGCAGCTCCCCTTCCCGCCACACTCGATTCGCAGCGCAACTCACCCGGCACACCGTCAAACGACGGGCTGGGCTCGCCGCATCGCCGCAACCTACACACCTTCCCCGCCACGACGCACAGCCCCACCAGACGCCCGTGCCGCAACGACACTACTGCACTACCACTACCGCACTACTCCTCTCGCCCTTGCCATACACGACACAACACGCCAAAAAATGAAAATCCAAATACAAACAAAAACACCGCCCCCGCGACCCAAACACATGCACGGCGCGCCAACACACGCGAGGCAAGGCACGCAGCAAACGGCGTCCCCTCCGCGTCGCGCCATCAACCTACACACACAAGGCAACCAACAACAGCCAGCCAGCCAGCCAGCCCCACTCTCACGCCGCAAAAACAGAAAACACACCGAAACCGCCAAACGCCGCACATTCGCGCTTCGCACTTACCACACACCTCTCGGCATCCGTTTCGCACACAACGACGCGACGCACAATACATCATCACGGGCTACGCACGCACACCGCGACCCACTTTTTTACGACGCCCTCGGCAGAGCACACGTGCCCACGCCCACACACAGTCGACACAACGACGCAGCGCGCAGCAGACGCGGCCGCAACACGTACCTCCCCGACGACGCGCCAACACCGCCAGCCACTGCTCACTCGCCCAAGCAACCCGTGCACACAACTGCCACACGCGTCCACCACGCCGCCGCCAACCACCCGCCCGCCAGGGGGCGCTCACGTCCGCGACAACAGCGCGGCACCGCCGGACCGGGCCGGGCCGAACCGAGCCGAGCCGCCGCCTCCTCTCCACTCGGCACGCCACGTCCTGCTTGCAAAACACATGGCTCGTCCCTCTGTACACACAACGCGCCTGCCTGCCTGCGGTCGCCGCCGGCATCTATCTACCTGCGCATCGGAGCCAGGCCGGCAAGCCCACACTTAAATAATGCACTTCACCAGCCAAACAAACCCACTCTTCCTTTCTTTGCACAGCGCATGCAACAGCAGCCCCAGGAGCCGGGCCCGCCGCCAGCGTCTCCTCCTCCTCTGGGCACAGCCAGCCAGCCAGCCGTTCCCACCGCCCCGCCCCTGCTCTGCAGAACAAGAAAAAACGAAAAAGTACCAACACACGCACCCAAAGCGTAAGCCAGACAAGACCAGCCTCTCCAAGGCCACACACACGCAAAAAAAACAAAAAAACAAAAACACTACAACAGAATAAAATGAAAAAGAAAAAGCAAGCTGTCGCCTCGCCCCCGCCCGTCCCCCCACCCCACCACATTCGCCCCCTCCGCTTGTTTTCCTTTCTACAATTTCCCTCTTTTCCACCCAATATCCCGCCGCGGTTTACGGGCACCGGCCGATTTTGCGCCCGCCCACATGTGTGCCTACTCCCCACCACCATTCCCTCCGCAGCCCGCAGCCCGCAGCCCGCAGCCCGCTTTTCCCCCCCTCCCTGCCCACACCACACCACACCACACCACACCGACGGTGCTGACGTCGACACGCACCCAAGACAGGGGCCACGACCGTCTTTTTTCCTGGGCCCATCCCCGCACCGCACCTCCTTCCAATCAACGCTGTGGCGCCTGTGTCCGCGCGAGACGCGTGCGCGCCGCCTCTCTCAACATCCGTCCGCCGTCCGCCGGCCGGCCCGTTTTTCGGCCCCCAGGCCATCCGTCAACCACCACTGCCACTGCCCCTGCCCCTGCCCCTGCCCCTGCCCCTGCCCCTGCCCGCCCCGCACCACACCACACACCGCTGCTTGCCCCGGCCGTTGCCACCAAAGGCGCCAACCGCAGCCCGCGCGCGCCAGAAACTACAGGGACCCAGCCGACCGACGAAAATCAGAGCAATTGGCCGGGAGGATCAAAAAGAGAGCTCCGAAAACCACCGTAGCGAGGCGTGGGAGGAAACGTTACGAGAAGCAGAAAGGGACCAGGAAAAATTCTGGAAATTTCTTAAAACTCGTAAACTAAACACGAAACATCTACATCTACATCTACATGGGGAAGGAACGACCCCACAGACCGAGCTGAAGCACTGGCGGATTCACTAGAAAGGCAATTCCAAGCACCAGAAGCGGTAGATGACGAAACTGATGACCACCAGGAAATGGTACTCAGAAGGGTAAAACCGCATCCTAAGTGCCCCGATCAGAACATCTTTCACAATCCAATAAACGCAGAAACCCCGTATCTTATCACATCACAAACATACACACATCCTAAGAAGGCATCAGGCCCAGATTCCATCAAACCGCAACTACTACATCACCTACCTCCAGCAACTATCAATTATCTATCTAACATCAATATATAATGCTTGCTTCAGACTAAACTACTTGGAAACAGGCCCGAGTCATCACATTACCAAAGCCAAACAAGGACTTATTATTTCCGCAAAACTATAGGCCAACTTCCTTGGAAAGGTCCTCGGAAAGCTCATTCAAACTGAACTGAAGAAATTCAATTCTTAAAGGATAACAACATAATCATCCCACAACAATTCCGATTCCGCGAAGAACACAGCACCACCCACCAGGTGACCAGACTAGTCGAGCACATATGTCAGGCCAGAAACATTAGACACAGTACTGGAGCAGTCCTGCTTGACATTGGAAAAGCATTCGGATAACGCCTTATCTACAAGCTCCACCAGTACAACTGCCCCATCCACATTATTGCTTCTTTTCTCCGCAACAGAGCATTCTATGTCCATGTACCAGGAGCGGCAAGTAACACTAGATCCATAGAGGCTGGAGTCCCGCAAGGCTCAGTGCTGGGGCCCATTCTCTACTCAATATACACAAACAAACAGCTGGGAGGACACTTGTCACTATTTGCAGACGACACTGCAGTCTACCGCAGCAGTTCTAACCTGCAATATAGAGTCACAAAAATAGAGCAACACCTACAATCCATCCAGAAATGGGCTAACCAAAAAAAACAATAAACGCGGAGAAAACCCAAGCAATACAATACGATTCACATTCAAAAAGAATACCTCCTAACCTGCATATACGCCTCAGAAATAACAATCTTCCATGGTCAGGCACAATAAAGTATCTAGGCATCAAGCTGGACAAGAGGTTGACATTTAGAGACCATGTTACACACGTTTGTAACAAGGCTGCAGCAGCAATATTCAGACTGTACCCAATCATCAAAGGAAACAGAATAAATATGCGCGCCAAAAAGAAAATCTTCAAAACCGTCATAGGAACCAGCCATCACTTACGGCTCTGAAAATCTGGTCAATGGCCGCAGACACCAACATAACAAGAGTAAAAAAAAAGGGTGCACAACAAATACTTCAGAATTGCTGCTGATGCCGGCCGGTACCAGACAAACCGAGACATATACACAAACCATAACATACTCAAAATCCCGGAAATCATCCAAAGAAAAATCCATAAAGTTTTTTTTTTTTTTTTTTTTTTTTTTCCCACCAAACCACGGATTCGAACCACCCACTCATCAGAAATCTGGGACAAAATCCACCCGACCCAAGAACGACATTTCCCATCACGACAAAACACCACAAACTACAACATACCATGATAAACAAAAATAAAATACAAACACCATAACACTCACTCAAACAACAAACATCTACACACACCCAAGAGACCCTATCATCCCATCATTTTGTTACCCAACATAATCAGACAGAAGGCAGGGATCAAGGACAGATCCGGTCCTTCGAGTACAGGGGGTAAAAAAATACCCATCAGACCAGCTCGCTCTCTCTCTCTCTCTCTCTCTCTCTCTCTCTCTCTCCGTGCCGACGCTGCCCCGCACACGCGTTCGCGTTCGGCCGACACCACACGACAGGTCTTTGGGGCCCCGCCACTGCGCACACGCACGCCTCCTCCTCTTCCTTAGTTCTTTTTCGCTTTTCTTTTCTCCCCCGCCCCCCGCTCTCACCGCCACATCATCCCGCAACCCTTGGGGGATGTTTCCCAACATCAACGCGCCCCAATTCCACTCTCTGCCCGTGCCGCACTCTCCACTTTGCTTCTCCCCGTCCCCTACACACACGACTGCCGAAACCCCGGTTGACACACCTTCTCGTAGGACAGGGGTGCGTGCGTTGTCTTGACGGTGACAGCAACAGCAACGGATCCGTCCATCCCATTCCCCCCCCCCCCCCCACTCGGTAAAGAACCATGT
>NW_026062364.1:0-2500 GCF_023897955.1 Schistocerca gregaria
ACTATAACCTAAGTTACGCTGCACCTTAACCCAAGTTACGCTGCACCTTAACCCAAGTTACGCTGCACCTTAACCCAAGTTACGCTGCACCTTAACCCAAGTTACGCTGCACCTTAACCCAAGTTACGCTGCACCTTAACCCAAGTTACGCTGCACCTTAACCCAAGTTACGCTGCACCTTAACCCAAGTTACGCTGCACCTTAACCCAAGTTACGCTGCACCTTAACCCAAGTTACGCTGCACCTTAACCCAAGTTACGCTGCACCTTAACCCAAGTTACGCTGCACCTTAACCCAAGTTACGCTGCACCTTAACCCAAGTTACGCTGCACCTTAACCCAAGTTACGCTGCACCTTAACCCAAGTTACGCTGCACCTTAACCCAAGTTACGCTGCACCTTAACCCAAGTTACGCTGCACCTTAACCCAAGTTACGCTGCACCTTAACCCAAGTTACGCTGCACCTTAACCCAAGTTACGCTGCACCTTAACCCAAGTTACGCTGCACCTTAACCCAAGTTACGCTGCACCTTAACCCAAGTTACGCTGCACCTTAACCCAAGTTACGCTGCACCTTAACCCAAGTTACGCTGCACCTTAACCCAAGTTACGCTGCACCTTAACCCAAGTTACGCTGCACCTTAACCTAACTTACGCTGCACCTTAACCTAACTTACGCTGCACCTTAACCTAACTTACGCTGCACCTTAACCTAACTTACGCTGCACCTTAACCTAACTTACGCTGCACCTTAACCTAACTTACGCTGCACCTTAACCTAACTTACACTGCACCTTAACTGTCACATGTAACGTCACAGGAATGTAGCTTTGCCTAACAGCAACCCTCTGAACATAGTTCACTGCTTGGATCCTCTGGTGTCATGTGTATTTCTTGATGCCATGGTGCGTACCCTCACATAAAGGTCTTTCGAGTGTTGCGTACTTTCTACACAGTCCCGCTAACCACTGGAAGGGTGTACCGCTACAGAACGAATATCGCCCTCCCCTCCTGCCCTTCCAAGCTGGTCGGTCAGGCGTTTGTTTGTGAAATGAGCCTTGCAGCTGTTCAGTTGCATTCGGTTGTCGATGCAGTCAGTGTACGTTGTGGTACGGCCTGTGTGGACTGTCCGCTGATGTACGCGTAACCCACACTGATCATCCGTCGTTACGTACTGAGTGACATAATGTGGCACATGCTTGACCGTACACCGGCTGCGCCCTACAATGGCGAATCATAAGGGCCATATGTTGTGCACGATGCTACTTGTCTCGTCTCCCCATTACAGCGAGATTGCACTGTTGTACGCCGTACAGACATGTGGTAGGTAGGTACGGACGAAAGTATTGCATGTTGGCCCCCCCCCCCCCCCCTCCTCCCTCTGCCGGGAATCAGCGTGAGCCGTCTGTTGATGTAGCGACGAGGGTTTTCCTATTTAATCGTATTGCCCCACACAACATGATAGCACGGTGGACCGCGTTCCACATCTGCGACATGCTACAGAGGCCGGTTGACAGTCGACCGCGCAAGGGACATTGCACACGTGCGCGGACCATCTTCCACGTGTTCTCTCGTGTACATGCCGCAGTGTGTATGTGGGCTGATGTAGCGTGTCGTGACACATAACATGCAGGCATGCCAGAATCGTAGATTTCGCAAATGTAGATTGACGTATACGTTTGCTGCCAAAGATCCGCAAATGAACTGGAAATCAGTTGTTGAGCGGTTGTTCGCGCTGCAGGTGCATCGGTGATAGCGACGATCGGTACATCTATGAACCGGTTGTTTCGGCGGTACCCGCCATGCCCCCGAACCTGAGTTGGCCATGTGGGTATGAAGCGATACGAGGCTGTGGCTTGGCGGGACAGTCCCCGGCCGGTGAGGGGGGGCCGCCCGGCGTGCTGGCCGCGCGCTGCGTGAGCGCACGCACTACAGCCGGCTGGTGGGGGGCGCCCAGTGGCAGGAGCGCCGGCCGACGGGCCCGGCTGGCGTCCCAGCTATGCGCCGGCGCACCCTGCGCGCGGCGCCAGGCGGCCAAAGTGGGTTCTGCCGAGCCCGGTGCGAAGCGCGGTGGACATCTGCAGTGTGCTGGTCCGATTGCGGACTGTGTGCGTTGAGGATGCGCCGCCGCCCGGCACTCGGCGTCGCGACGCCGTCTGCTGCTCGGTCGCCCCCAGCGGTTCTCGCAGGTGGTTTGTATCGCAGCTCTGCGGACGTGTTGGCGCGTGCGCTGTGCTGGGAGAGTTCGCTTCTGCACCCAAGTGGGGCTTTGCCCTTCTGTGGCGCTGGCGTTGGAGCTGCCGGTCACCGTAGGTGGCGCGTGTTGTTTCCCGCCGGCAATGCCACGACAGCACGCTCCCGGGCCTCTGTCGGCAGCGGCAAGCTCAGTTGGGAGCACGGGTGTTCGCACTGAAAGCGTCTACTCGCCCATCTCCGGGCGATTGCGCCTCTCTCGAACCCGACCAAGTACTTAGGACGGCGCTGCGCGCCGCCGGGACCT
>NW_026062364.1:22500-25000 GCF_023897955.1 Schistocerca gregaria
CAAGTAATAAAATACCCTTTGGCCACACTCCTTATAAAGGCATCGAACCAACCCACCACCTGACACCAGCCAAACGTACATCCTGATTTGACACATCTCTGGCAACCTAACCCACGTTGGCCCTTAACCTAACCCACGTTGGCCCTTAACCTAACCCACGTTGGCCCTTAACCTAACCCACGTTGGCCCTTAACCTAACCCACGTTGGCCCTTAACCTAACCCACGTTGGCCCTTAACCTAACCCACGTTGGCCCTTAACCTAACCCACGTTGGCCCTTAACCTAACCCACGTTGGCCCTTAACCTAACCCACGTTGGCCCTTAACCTAACCCACGTTGGCCCTTAACCTAACCCACGTTGGCCCTTAACCTAACCCACGTTGGCCCTTAACCTAACCCACGTTGGCCCTTAACCTAACCCACGTTGGCCCTTAACCTAACCCACGTTGGCCCCTTAACCTAACCCACGTTGGCCCTTAACCTAACCCACGTTGGCCCCTTAACCTAACCCACGTTGGCACCTTAACCTAAGTTACGCTGCACCTTAACCCAAGTTACGCTGCACCTTAACCCAAGTTACGCTGCACCTTAACCCAAGTTACGCTGCACCTTAACCCAAGTTACGCTGCACCTTAACCCAAGTTACGCTGCACCTTAACCCAAGTTACGCTGCACCTTAACCCAAGTTACGCTGCACCTTAACCCAAGTTACGCTGCACCTTAACCCAAGTTACGCTGCACCTTAACCCAAGTTACGCTGCACCTTAACCCAAGTTACGCTGCACCTTAACCCAAGTTACGCTGCACCTTAACCCAAGTTACGCTGCACCTTAACCCAAGTTACGCTGCACCTTAACCCAAGTTACGCTGCACCTTAACCCAAGTTACGCTGCACCTTAACCCAAGTTACGCTGCACCTTAACCTAACTTACGCTGCACCTTAACCTAACTTACGCTGCACCTTAACCTAACTTACGCTGCACCTTAACCTAACTTACGCTGCACCTTAACCTAACTTACGCTGCACCTTAACCTAACTTACGCTGCACCTTAACCTAACTTACACTGCACCTTAACTGTCACATGTAACGTCACAGGAATGTAGCTTTGCCTAACAGCAACCCTCTGAACATAGTTCACTGCTTGGATCCTCTGGTGTCATGTGTATTTCTTGATGCCATGGTGCGTACCCTCACATAAAGGTCTTTCGAGTGTTGCGTACTTTCTACACAGTCCCGCTAACCACTGGAAGGGTGTACCGCTACAGAACGAATATCGCCCTCCCCTCCTGCCCTTCCAAGCTGGTCGGTCAGGCGTTTGTTTGTGAAATGAGCCTTGCAGCTGTTCAGTTGCATTCGGTTGTCGATGCAGTCAGTGTACGTTGTGGTACGGCCTGTGTGGACTGTCCGCTGATGTACGCGTAACCCACACTGATCATCCGTCGTTACGTACTGAGTGACATAATGTGGCACATGCTTGACCGTACACCGGCTGCGCCCTACAATGGCGAATCATAAGGGCCATATGTTGTGCACGATGCTACTTGTCTCGTCTCCCCATTACAGCGAGATTGCACTGTTGTACGCCGTACAGACATGTGGTAGGTAGGTACGGACGAAAGTATTGCATGTTGGCCCCCCCCCCCCCCCCCCTCCTCCCTCTGCCGGGAATCAGCGTGAGCCGTCTGTTGATGTAGCGACGAGGGTTTTCCTATTTAATCGTATTGCCCCACACAACATGATAGCACGGTGGACCGCGTTCCACATCTGCGACATGCTACAGAGGCCGGTTGACAGTCGACCGCGCAAGGGACATTGCACACGTGCGCGGACCATCTTCCACGTGTTCTCTCGTGTACATGCCGCAGTGTGTATGTGGGCTGATGTAGCGTGTCGTGACACATAACATGCAGGCATGCCAGAATCGTAGATTTCGCAAATGTAGATTGACGTATACGTTTGCTGCCAAAGATCCGCAAATGAACTGGAAATCAGTTGTTGAGCGGTTGTTCGCGCTGCAGGTGCATCGGTGATAGCGACGATCGGTACATCTATGAACCGGTTGTTTCGGCGGTACCCGCCATGCCCCCGAACCTGAGTTGGCCATGTGGGTATGAAGCGATACGAGGCTGTGGCTTGGCGGGACAGTCCCCGGCCGGTGAGGGGGGGCCGCCCGGCGTGCTGGCCGCGCGCTGCGTGAGCGCACGCACTACAGCCGGCTGGTGGGGGGCGCCCAGTGGCAGGAGCGCCGGCCGACGGGCCCGGCTGGCGTCCCAGCTATGCGCCGGCGCACCCTGCGCGCGGCGCCAGGCGGCCAAAGTGGGTTCTGCCGAGCCCGGTGCGAAGCGCGGTGGACATCTGCAGTGTGCTGGTCCGATTGCGGACTGTGTGCGTTGAGGATGCGCCGCCGCCCGGCACTCGGCGTCGCGACGCCGTCTGCTGCTCGGTCGCCCCCAGCGGTTCTCGCAGGTGGTTTGTATCGCAGCTCTGCGGACGTGTTG
>NW_026062364.1:45000-47500 GCF_023897955.1 Schistocerca gregaria
GATACATACTGTAAACTGGGGAGGACAGTGTGAACCGCACTCGACCCAGTCACCCTATCTCACAGTCCACTCTGTGTGTAACAAAGCGAAAGCACCAAAGCACTATCGTTCAACAACATCCATTTTATCCTCGCTGCCACAGGACACTATCCAAAGAACGACAAGAGGAACGTCACGTCCACTAATAAGACAGAATGTCTCACACCACCCGCAAACAACGCAGCTCAAATCAGCCAGCAACACCCACAGTGGTCCACCCAGTATCAACACAGGACGCAACGCCACGCCACAACACAAAAGGTACAAGTAATAAAATACCCTTTGGCCACACTCCTTATAAAGGCATCGAACCAACCCACCACCTGACACCAGCCAAACGTACATCCTGATTTGACACATCTCTGGCAACCTAACCCACGTTGGCCCTTAACCTAACCCACGTTGGCCCTTAACCTAACCCACGTTGGCCCTTAACCTAACCCACGTTGGCCCTTAACCTAACCCACGTTGGCCCTTAACCTAACCCACGTTGGCCCTTAACCTAACCCACGTTGGCCCTTAACCTAACCCACGTTGGCCCTTAACCTAACCCACGTTGGCCCTTAACCTAACCCACGTTGGCCCTTAACCTAACCCACGTTGGCCCTTAACCTAACCCACGTTGGCCCTTAACCTAACCCACGTTGGCCCTTAACCTAACCCACGTTGGCCCTTAACCTAACCCACGTTGGCCCTTAACCTAACCCACGTTGGCCCCTTAACCTAACCCACGTTGGCCCTTAACCTAACCCACGTTGGCCCTTAACCTAACCCACGTTGGCCCTTAACCTAACCCACGTTGGCCCTTAACCTAACCCACGTTGGCCCTTAACCTAACCCACGTTGGCCCTTAACCTAACCCACGTTGGCCCTTAACCTAACCCACGTTGGCCCTTAACCTAACCCACGTTGGCCCTTAACCTAACCCACGTTGGCCCTTAACCTAACCCACGTTGGCCCTTAACCTAACCCACGTTGGCCCTTAACCTAACCCACGTTGGCCCTTAACCTAACCCACGTTGGCCCCTTAACCTAACCCACGTTGGCCCTTAACCTAACCCACGTTGGCCCTTAACCTAACCCACGTTGGCCCTTAACCTAACCCACGTTGGCCCTTAACCTAACCCACGTTGGCCCTTAACCTAACCCACGTTGGCCCTTAACCTAACCCACGTTGGCCCTTAACCTAACCCACGTTGGCCCTTAACCTAACCCACGTTGGCCCTTAACCTAACCCACGTTGGCCCTTAACCTAACCCACGTTGGCCCTTAACCTAACCCACGTTGGCCCTTAACCTAACCCACGTTGGCCCTTAACCTAACCCACGTTGGCCCTTAACCTAACCCACGTTGGCCCCTTAACCTAACCCACGTTGGCACCTTAACCTAAGTTACGCTGCACCTTAACCTAAGTTACGCTGCACCTTAACCCAAGTTACGCTGCACCTTAACCCAAGTTACGCTGCACCTTAACCCAAGTTACGCTGCACCTTAACCCAAGTTACGCTGCACCTTAACCCAAGTTACGCTGCACCTTAACCCAAGTTACGCTGCACCTTAACCCAAGTTACGCTGCACCTTAACCCAAGTTACGCTGCACCTTAACCCAAGTTACGCTGCACCTTAACCCAAGTTACGCTGCACCTTAACCCAAGTTACGCTGCACCTTAACCCAAGTTACGCTGCACCTTAACCCAAGTTACGCTGCACCTTAACCCAAGTTACGCTGCACCTTAACCCAAGTTACGCTGCACCTTAACCCAAGTTACGCTGCACCTTAACCCAAGTTACGCTGCACCTTAACCCAAGTTACGCTGCACCTTAACCCAAGTTACGCTGCACCTTAACCCAAGTTACACTGCACCTTAACCCAAGTTACGCTGCACCTTAACCCAAGTTACGCTGCACCTTAACCCAAGTTACGCTGCACCTTAACCCAAGTTACGCTGCACCTTAACCCAAGTTACGCTGTACCTTAACCCAAGTTACGCTGCACCTTAACCCAAGTTACGCTGCACCTTAACCCAAGTTACGCTGCACCTTAACCCAAGTTACGCTGCACCTTAACCCAAGTTACGCTGCACCTTAACCCAAGTTACGCTGCACCTTAACCCAAGTTACGCTGCACCTTAACCCAAGTTACGCTGCACCTTAACCCAAGTTACGCTGCACCTTAACCTAACTTACGCTGCACCTTAACCTAACTTACGCTGCACCTTAACCTAACTTACGCTGCACCTTAACCTAACTTACGCTGCACCTTAACCTAACTTACACTGCACCTTAACCTAACTTACGCTGCACCTTAACCTAACTTACACTGCACCTTAACTGTCACATGTAACGTCACAGGAATGTAGCTTTGCCTAACAGCAACCCTCTGAACATAGTTCACTGCTTGGATCCTCTGGTGTCATGTGTATTTCTTGATGCCATGGTGCGTACCCTCACATAAAGGTCT
>NW_026062365.1:0-32206 GCF_023897955.1 Schistocerca gregaria
ATGCAGCGAAGGAATACTTGGGTGAGTTTGAAAAAATTATAAGAGGGGGACAGTATTCTCCCCAACAAATTTATAATGCTGATGAGACTGGCCTTAATTTTAGGGCTTTGCCAACAAATATCCTGTCATCAAAAACAGAAGACCATGCACCTGGTTTTAAAATGTGCAAAGTTTGTGTTACTTTATTAGCGTGCAGCAATGCTGCTGGTAATTACAAGTTGCCTTTAATGCTGATCGCCAAATCTGCTAGGCCCAGAGCTTTTAAAAACTGCAACTTGAAGTCCCTGCCCGTATATTATCACAACCAGAAAGAAACATCGATGGACGGTAAGCTGTTCAAAGAATCACTTCACGGCCAGTTTGTTCCCTATATTTGATGGTTTTCTAAGGAAAATCATTTGTCTCCCCGTGCAATCCTTTTGATTGATAACATGCCATCTCACCCCAGCAATGAGGAATTATGTGATAGAGAAATTGCGGCGAAGTTATTGCTGCCGAATGTTACACCAATTCTACTGATTTACAGAAAACAGTATTTAAGAAGGATGAGCCAAGATGACAGCAATCCTTTAGTGGACACAATAGAAAAGACCAATGTGAAGGATGTTGTTTATTGGGCCGCTCAGGCATGGCAGAATATATTAGAAAATACTCTGAGAAAATCATGGAGAAAACTGTGGACATCTCTTGAATTTCAGGACAACCTAGTTGCAAACGAAGAGGAAAATCTACTACAAATGATACAGACAATATCTGGATGTGAAGGAGCTAGTGAAGGAGACATAGATGAGTGGAAGGCAGCGGATGGGGCATGCTTGGAGAACCTTACTGATGCTGATTTAGTTGCTGCTGTGACTCAAGACAAGGAAGAAGTGGATTGCTGTGATGGAAGTGACAATGAGTATGAAAGTGACAAAGGAGAGATGATACTACACAGTGACGCAGCAGAAGCCCTTGACCTCATGCTACGTTATTTGGAGCAACAGCCCACTGTTTATGAGACGATGGTGTAACTATGTGTCATATAACAGACCGTCTTCATTATGCCAAAAAACAATGACTTGAGTTTTACTCATCTTGAAAGTACGGACAAAATGTCTGCTGTATTTCAGTAAGTCTTACAGCTTTTCTTTCATTGTTATGCATTGCTTAAACCTAATGTTTTCTCTAATAATGTTTACTGTACTGTATAAATTAAAATAGTGTGTATGCACAGCAGTTTACTGCACAGTTTTTCATACTTAGACTAACATTTTTCATGTTCGGATTAACGGGACTGTGCTGTATAACACAATGTGGAAACACAGATACAACAGCACCTCCTGGCCATCAGTTATCTCCATGAACTGAAATGATAAGTACTACTGATAGACATGTATAAATGTATACACACTACACCAGCTTTAATTACTTCCTTGATAAGGAAAAAGGGATTAAGTTGGAAATGTTAAAAGAGATGGGGCAGGTCACTAAAACTCCAGGATGATGATGGGCAGGCCACTAAACCTCTAGTATGATGGTGTGAGAATATTATAGAAGTTCGTACTTTGAATATATGAATACCCTGAACAACCACCTTGTGTTTCCTCTTACCAGTCCAAAAGAAGTAAATCATTAGTTTCTGTTCATAATGTTCTGATCTTAGAGTTATTTTCGAGCTCTGGTAAGTGCAACACATCAGCAGACAATTTGCCGCTCATTCATTTTTCTGTATGGACACTAAAAGTTCACATTTTTTTCTTAATGAGGTTGCTGATGTTTTGAAGTTACCATTCCTACCTTCTGTATTTTTTAATGTAGGAAGTATAGCTAAATAATTTGCAAAGAGTCAAAATGTACACTTCATGTAGCCTTTGGCATTCCTTTTCATCAATGATTAGTATGAATGTAACAACTGGATTTGTATCAACAGAGCCAAATCCAAAAACTTTGTAAGGATATTATACAAGGGGCATTCAATAAGTAATGCAACACTTTTATTTTATCAGCCAATTTCGGTTGAAAAAATGCAGAATTTACTATGGGACATTGGGGAATATTCCTGCTTCAGCAACTACACTTTCACGAAGTTCTGATAGGTGGTAGTCCTATACACAGCCCTCAAAACAGCACCTGTAGCAAAGACTCATTCCAAGCAGAGAGCTGTCACTGAGTTTCTTTTGGCAGAAAACCAGAGCATCACAGATATTCATAGCCACTTGCAGAATGTCTATGGAGACCTGGCAGTGAACAAAAGCACTGTGAGTCAGTGGGGAAGACACGGGTCATTATCCTAATAAGGCTGCACAAACCTGTCTGATCTCCTGCAAGCAATCCAGTCCGATACAGCTATGACTCCTGAAATTTTGGGACATGTAGAGGCTCTTATTTTTGACAGGATCGACGGATCACTATCAAACATCTCACTGCTCAACTGGATGTCTCTGTTGGTAGTGCTGACATGCTTGTCCAACTGTTGCGGTACTCAAAGTGGTGTGTCCACTGGGTTTCTCGCCGCTCAACACAAGCTCATAAAGAGAAATTAAGGACCATCTGTGTGGAATTACTTGCACATTACGAGGCTGATTGTGACAATTTTTTTGTAAAACACCCTCACAGGCAATGAAATATAGGTTCATCTCATTGAATTGGAAACAAGCTGCAACTCTCAGAAGAAAAGTTCAATGTTGCACCATCAGCCAATAAAGTCATGGAGACAGTCTTTTGAAACTTTGAAGATATTATTGTGTTTTATGTCTGTTTGATATCCTACCTAACTGTGCAATGAGAAACTCAGAAGTGTACTGTGCTACCCTCGGGAAATTGAAGAAATGACTTCGGATTGTTCTTTGTCGCAAAAATACGAACAAACTTCTTCTCCATGACAAAGCAAGGCCTCACATAAGTCTGCATACCTGAGGGGAGCCCTACTGCATGACAAAGCATGGCCTCACACATGTCTGTGCACCTGAGAGGAACTCATACAAATTCACTGCACAGTTCTTCCTCATCCAGCCTACAGCTCAGATCTCACACCTTCCAACTTCCATCTCTTTGATCCAATGGAGTATGCATTCCACTGATGATGGGGAGGTTACTGATGCATCAAGACACTGGCTCAAACAGTGACTAGTAGAGTAGTGCCTTGTGGGTACATATATCCTCCCAGTAGTGTGGCATAAGGCTCCTGGATTGCCTAAGATTATGTTGAAAAACAGGGTTTTGCAGAAAAAAAAAGAGTGGGGAACATTTGGTGTATTGGAATACTAAATGAAACTAACCTGCTCTCAGAAAAAAAAGTAAAGCATTACTTACTGAATACAAATACAATTATTGCGCAACTGGCATATTCTGAAAGCACCTTATATTTATAATAATAATTTTTAATGCTCACTGAATCTACATTGCCAAGCAAAAAATGTGAAGCACATAGGAGATACAGTCCCAGGTCAAAGTAACTACATACACATACACCAGGGTTGCCACAAGTTTCCCCAAGAAAATTCTCTGATTTCCAGACAAGTTTTATAATTTTTCCCTGACAAATTTTGAGATCTCAAGGGTAAGTTAAAGATATAAGTTGACAATCTGTGGCTACACTACAAGAAACAATAGTGCAAATGAGGAAATATCTAAAAAGCTTGCAAGCAGGTGGCATTTGCTGATGTGAGGAAAAATCTTCAGTACTAACATCAACATCTTTGGTAATGAACTGTTTTTAGATGGAGAAAGCAAGCCAAAAGGTATGTGTGTTTCACTAAGACCACTTATTTTATTTCATTTCAATAAAACAAAACACATTTGGTGAAAAATACACATTTCCTTGGAGTCGCCACATAGATTTAAAATAACTTCACTGATTACAGAAATAACATTAAAAAAACAAAAAACAAAAAAATACTAGCCCTGTTAAGAGAATTGTGACTAACAATAAAATGTTGGTTCTACCAAGTTTATTATCGTGTGTTATTACCCAATGTGGTATATCTATTATTTTACATTTATTTTGTGATTTTTCTTTTGAGAAATATATGAGTGCATAGCGCACATTAGCCAGCGACTGAAACACTTTTATTCTTCTTATCGCCCATACTTTTTAGTAGATTAACTACTTTTAAAGTGCCAAAATGTACTAGAACAAATAAAATGTCTATAAAGCACCACACTGTAGAACATACTTGTGCTGAGACAGTCGCAATTCATGAAATCCTTCGCCCATGGCCTCTGGCCTGCTGAGGCGCACCACAGTCCTGGGTCCAAGGAACCACGAAAGTCTGCAGCAATGTCACACACAGAAAGACCTGGATTGCGGGCAGGTTAGTGAGACTAGATCTGCTGGGTAGGGCCTGCCAATAGTGGAAACCGAATGGCTTTGGATCTGCAGGCCCAATCCATTACAGACGCCCAAAGAAAAAGCCTCCAGTTTTGGCCTGTCACAGAAATCCAATCATGTGCCCAACTATTCACAAGCCACTGACAGCATGTTGATGAAATGAGACCACGGTGATCAACCATACAACAGATAACTTATTCAAGTACTCTGAGAATTAATACTAATGAGGATAAGTAGCAACTCACTGTAAAGATGATTGCTGAGGACAGACAGGCATGTAGAAAAGACAATCACACTCTCACAACCAAATTTTCAGCCATAGCTTTTGTCCGAAAATGAGAGCACACACACAATCACACAATTGTTCAGACACAACTCATGCATACATGACCACCTTCTCCTGCCACTGCATCGAAAGTCTCTGAGAATCAGATCCAAAGAAACCACTCCTCATGCCTGCCTGCCTCTGGTCAGCAGCTGCTACGTTACCACCAAGAAGTGGTGGCAGCACTGACTGCAAGATGAGGAGATTGGTAGGAAGGAGAGAAGCAGTAGTAATGAGGGAGTAGGGAAGCAGTGCTCATGCTCAGCTGCACCCAGCCAGCGATGATGCATGACACCTCAGTAAACAAACCATTTCAGCTACTGAGACAAGTGTTCCTTCAAATTTCCCTGATTTCCGGAACCTGTGGAAACCCTATACACACAATTGGCAGGTACACATAACAGGCAGTCAAATGAAAATGAAACAGACTATATAATGATTTATATATTTAAAAAAAGGTGCTGTGCCTTACCAAACGGGAAAGCGCTGATAGATAGAGGTCTGTATATGTGCAGATGGATGTGTGTGTGTGTGTGTGAGTGTATACCTGTCCCCCCCCCCCCCCCCCCCCCAAGATAAGTCTTTCTGCTCCCGGGATTGGAATGACACCTTACCATCTCCCTTAAAACCCACATCCTTTCGTCTTTCCCTCTCCTTCTCTCTTTCCTGATGAAGCAACAGTGAGTTGTGAAAGCTTGATATTTGTGTGTGTTTGTGTGCTAAAAAGTGCATTGTGTAAAACAGAGGCAGGTGGTGAAAGATTAGAAAACTAAAATGGAGTAAGCAAAGAGTGGTTATAGAGAAGAAATGATGAGATGGAAGAAATTAATGTAAATTAAGTCCTGGAGGCTGGTGAGAACCAAGGACATATTGTAGTGCTAATTCCCACCTGTGATGTTCTGAGAAACTGGTGTCTGGGGGAAGAATCCACTTGGGTCATCTGATGAAACAGATACCAAGGTCATGACTGTTATGTCGCAGAGCATGCTCTCCAACAGGATTTTGCGTGATGACAGTATACACCTTCTACCTACGCCCATTCATCCTTAATAATTTGGGGGTTGTCATGCTGATGTAGAAGGCCCGACAGTATTTACATAACAGCTCGTATATGGCGTGTCGTTTTGCAGGTGGAACTTCCTATGATAGTATATGTTTTGCCAGTTGCAGGGCTGCTACAGGTGGTGGTAGGAGGGTGCATAGAGCAAGTCTTGCAGTGGGTATGGTCACAGGGGTAGGAGCCATAGGGTATGGTGCAGAAAGAGCATAGGGTCTGACAAGAATATTGTGGAGATTGGGAGGTTGATGGAAAACTATTCTAGATGTGCTGTGCAGAAGTAGTGTCAGGAAGTGAAATTCATGCCTGAAAGTTTGCATCATTGCATCATTACCCCTTCTGCCATTGCTACAGTGAATGATGTCAACAGAAATGAGTGATGGCAGATGACATTTGGCTCATGTTTATGAAATCTTCTAGGGTTGACAGCCGATTCAAAGCGTTGTTCTCCAGCAACGTTTCGGCAAGTTTCTTACTTGCCATCTTAAGAGTAAGTCACCATCTTTGCCTGAAGATGGCAAGTAAGGAGCTTGCTGAAACATTGCTGGAGAACAATGCATTGACTCGGCTGTCAACCAAAGAAGATTATATCATTGAGATTCACTGAGAAATCCTGGATTCTCATATTTGGCTCATGTTGTTTATCAGCCAAGGTACTGCTCATGCCATGACAAAGCATCTTAAGTTCTGGAAAATCTAAGCCTAGTGTAGTTCCCATAGCCTGATGAAGGAACATAATGTCAACATCACTGCAGGACCTGGAACAGTATCACGACGAAGAATGTCATGTTCTGTCCTGTAATGTCGTAACATGGTATCACCATTTAGAGACGGAGGGCAAGCATCTGAAATGGCAATGCAAGTACGAGCTTTTTCTTTGACTGCAAGGTTACACTGCTCATCGACTTTTGAAAACACAGCACCACAATTAACACACAGCAGTATGTAGACAGTGTGCAAAAACTGAAGTGCCCCCTCAAGTCCATCATTTAGTTGTCAGATAATGGCCACCCACATGCTGCCAGAGTTGTTTTGACTACACCGCAAAACTTTCACTGGGAGGCCCTTACACATTCTCCCTGTAGTACTGATCTCTCCCCACATTATTTCTATATTTCTGGAGTCTACATTTGTGGCCATCAATCTGAATTGGATGAAAAGCAACAGGTCCAGGTACAATTACGGTTCAACAGGCAACCACAAACATTTTTCAATGGAGGCACTGACTCTCTTGTCTTACAGTGGGATAATGCATAAACAGTTATGATGATTACTTCTGAAGTAATGAACAGTTTACTTACTGTCTGTGACAGATAGAATGGGCATAAGAAAGGATCAGCATTATTAACAGACTCGGTACAATATAACAGGGGTGTGGACAGCATCAGATGCTCAGTGATCACTAAGAAGCCCAATGAGATGCCATATACTCATTTGAGAGAGTGTTTTCAGCTTCTGAAGAGTTTGAAAGGAGTCTCATTCTGGGTCTGCATTTAGCCAGCTGGTCGAATTGTGCAGTATCGAGATTTGCGGATTGTTCAAAAGTGATAGTGGTCAGATGTTGGACTGTATGGGAATGTGCAGACTGACCCATTCATTATCAAGATATTGATCGACCATAGGCGACCACCACAAGTGCTCCTAGCACTTTGTAAACCATCCACATATGCACCCTCCATCTGAAAACAAGTAATGAACTCTGTGCATCATACTGAGTCATCCTGCACGTCTGGTTGGAGAATAGCAGCAGCTGGACAGAGAATTACTGTCCTCCGGGTAGGCTGCCATTAACATCACAACACAAATGGCTGAAACTGGATGTGGTGCCATGACCTAGTAGCATCGACTGCTGATGAGTTATATCGCATTATATTCAATGATGAAACACAGTTCTGCACGACCCAGGATGAGCTTCGTTGGTGAGTATGACAGTGACCTAGGGAGAGGTCCTATTCGAGATGTTGGCTATGACTTCTAGTCTCAGCTGGACTGATTGACAGCATAACAGTGTGACAGACATCCTGCACCCCCATCTTTAACTTCTCCTCCGACAGTATCATGGTACCATTTTTCAACAGAAAAATGACCATCCACACATGGCATGTCTCTATGATGTTGAGGTACTTCTATGGCCAACAAGATCCACAGATGTGTCCTCTACAGAACCTGTGTTGCACCAGTTCGGACATCAACTCTATTTCAGTGCCGGCATACAGGAAATGGAAGGATCATTCAAAAGGTTTTGGGCTAGTTCGTCTCAGGAGTGGATACAATGGCATTGTGCACTCTTTCCAAATGAATCAGTGCATGTGTGCTTCACCTTCTGTTGGGCAGTATAAATTTCACAATGAAGCACCAACAGAAAATATATTTGTGCAATAAGTGTGCTTCACTAGAGATTTCAAGCTGCTGATTTTAGCGTACAATCTGCTTCCATGGCCAATATTTTGCTTAAAGTGTTTCAGTTGATGTGATTTTAGAAACTATGTCAGTATCAACTGCAGCCTTACTAGTGGAAATACTGTCTGAATGGTTAGATGGATTAATACACCTATGAAAATAATAAATTTTTGAAAATAGGATGGATACAAAAACCTACTCAGCAAGTGACAGGAGGAGAACACACATAATTTTTTTTTTTTTTTTTAATTTGCGAGCTTCTGGCGCCAATGGCTACTTCTTCTGGCAGAAGAGCTGAAGCAGGAGGAAGAGGGATGAAGGATAACAAGTGGTGAGGTTTAGGAAATGAGGGAGTTCAGAAAAGTTGCCCAGAAGCCTGGGTCAGGGTAGACTTACTGGATGGGATGAGAAGGAAAGACAATTTGTTGGAGCACTGTATGCAGTATAGGTGATAGGTGTGAGGGGAGGTGGGCAGGGAAAAATAGACAGGTCATAAAATGAAGGAGGCCGAGGTGGGGAGGGATAGTATGGTGGGGGTGGTGGACAGGACAGTGAAGCGCTGCAGTTTAGACAGAGGGCAGGGGAGAGGGGGGGAACAGGTGGGGGTGGGGGGATGGGGTGTGTGGCGGAAAAGGAAAGAAATAAAAAGACTGGGTGTGGTGGTGAAATGACAGCTCCCCCCCTCAACTTTCCCCTACCTCCATCTAAACTGCAGTACTTCACTGTCCACCACCCCAACATACTATCCCTCCCCCTCCCCATTCCATATCTCAGAACCTCTGTACCCCCACCCAGTTGCCACTCCCATCATGCTCTGGTCCTGCTGCTCGCGGTGTGGTTTCAGTTGTTTGAGACTGCAGTTGTGTGTGCGAGTTGCATTTTTTTGTGTGTGTGTGTATTGTTGACAAAGACCTTAATGGTGGAAATCTATAATTGTGGGAATCTTTTGCTGTGCCTATCTGCGACTCAGCACCTCTGTAATATGGTTAGCATTTTATATCTTCTGAAGATTTCTAGCATTTTATATCTTCTGAAGATTTCTCTACACGGCACTCTTCTGTTTACCTTGCCTTTTTTTGTGGTCTGAAGAGCCTCTCTGTACAGACAGCTGGTGCCCCAACACCTATCTCAATACCATACTGAAGATGTAGATGTATCGCTCTTAAGTACATTTGTCGCATGCTATCATGCTTCAGTAGACTGTGACCCTTTTCAATAGATACACATTTATACTCATTTTCCTACTAAAATGGTCTGCGACTCAGCATCTCTGCTATATGGTGAGTAGCAACGATTCTTTTCATATTGTTACATTCTTTCCTTGACAGCATTCGTCAACAATTATACCAAATAATTTGTGTAGCTAAGGGCCAATGGAGGTGTGAATAGATTTCTTTTATGCTCTTGACTATAGCTTAGCGCAAACTGCATTCTCTTTATTTATGAGTAGTTTATTTGCAGTAAGATAGCTTGACAGAAAATTAGAATTTGTTTCACTAGTGTTTGCAGTAGTTTGCATATCATGGCCCCAGCTGACAAAAGATGTGTTATCGGCACAGCTTACAACCTTGCAGTTTTGGGGTTCAATTAAATCATTAACGTGCACAAGAAACTGAAAAGACCCTGACATACTTCCCTGGGGCACACCACAGTGAAGTATCTTGTGGCTTTTGATTTGGTTGTTACCAACTGTTCATTCCTTTCATAAGTCAGCTTGACACACTGTTTCCTGTCTTGAAAATATGAGATTAGAAGTTGCAAGGCTACCCCTCTCATCCCATATGCTTCTAATTTATGCAACAGAATTGTATGATCCACAGTATCAAAAGCTTTGCATATAACACTTTGTTTACTGTTCACTACACAGCAGGGCCTACTCTTGATCATCTCTCAAAGATTTACTTGAGAATTTGACAGCGTTTTTCTTTTTCCGCTTTCCACCTACCTTGCTTGTACACAATTCATTCACATGCTTTGTTTTTGTTTTTCACCAAACAACTCTTGATTGACTTTTACTGCTGTCTCCTGCATGGCATTATTTTATTTGCCAAACACAGTAAATTACATTTTCTTCAATAGCTTCCTCTTTCTGTTTGCCCTCTTTTCAAAATTTTGTCTGTTTTTCTGACTTTTGCAACCCCCCCCCCCCCCTTCAAATAATTTTTTTTCTTACCATATAGGCCACTTCTCTGGAAAAAAATGCTCACCTACTCATTACTTAACCCATGTCTGAATTTTTTGAATCCTTTTCCTTGCTTTTCTTCCATTTTTCTATCTTTTTCTGGCCTCTGCTTTTTTTGACACTTATCCCTAACCCTCCCAACCCTCCTGTTTACCATGCTGAATATCATCACATATTTACATATTTCCTATCAAAACTAAGGTACCACATTCTGTTTTCTGCAAACCTGCTTGTTACACTCAAAGGTCTGACACTGGAAGTCTCTGTTTATGGATGTACTCCTACACTACACCTATCTCTTTTACAGTTCCTTTACGTGCCTCATCTGCCAAATTTCCAGTCCAACAGACTTTGCTCCTTCCACAAAGTCCTGTAGTTATCTGTCCCTCATGTTTCCTTGGATGGTATCATCTGCCAAGCTAACTTCATGGAACAACAAGCCAGACTTCACCTCAAAAAGCTATTCAATCTCCTCCTCAACTGCTTCAACATTGGTGTTTCCCTTCCTGTCCCTATGCAGCTTTCTAAACAACCATATCATCAAACACCACTTCTCTCCTACAAACCAAGCTTGGCAAAACTCTTAAACATCCCTTGTCTTCACCACTACCTCCCAGACCTAAGATACCTCACAAATGATCACAAGAACCAGTTGCAACAGTACAGTGTTCTCAACCTCTCATCTAAGGCACTCTCACCTCCTGAATTACTTGCATTGTACATGAGTCTCCCTTTCTGGCCTAAACCTGCATTTAATCATGTGGGCTCTGTTCATTATTTACTTTCCTCCACATGTAATGTCAAGCGGAAATACCATTATGCAGCCTAATCTCACAACCTTCCCAACAGCAAACTTGACACTGAGCCATGCCTTGAAAAGTTCTGACCACAATCCTAACTTCAACTTAATCCATAACCACCACCTCTAAAATCATCCCTTACAAGCACTTCAAGAATTCCACACATCTAGCATTGCTTCACAGCCCTACCCCAGGTCCCTACAACATGGCTCTGACCAGTCCTTTGCAGACATCCAGGCTCTTCATTTCCTAAAAACTGATGACTATCAAATTCTCCCAGCATACAAGGGATCTACCACTGTGGTACCAGACTGATGGGAGAACATAAGCAAAGGTCTATGTCAGCTGTAAGACATTTCTAGGTACAGCATCAGCCATCAAGATCCCTCAGGCCCTTCACAGTGACTAACAACTCAATCCATAGAACTTACCCCACCCATATCACCCACCCCCATATGTTACTTTCCTACTAAGATCCACAAGCTCTATAACCCTGGCTGTCCCATTACTGATGGCTTCAAATCACCCACCAAACAGATATATCCCTTAGTTGATCAACACGTGCAATCTATAAGACGAAGATCTTCCTCCTACATTAATGACATCAACTGTTACCCAGATCGTCTGAAATCTGGGCCCATCCCACTTCCACCACCATTGATGTCACCTTCCACTATACCAACATCCCCCACACACATGGTGTGTCTCCTGCTGAACACTTCCTCAGGTTGTGTTCACTTGATTCCAAACCTATGATATCCTTCCTACTCACATTAATCGACTTTATTCTTACCAGCAACTACTCTACCTCTGGATTCTTACCAGCAACTACTCTACCTCTGGAGATAGACATACAAAAAAATCAGAGGCACAGCCACGGGAACTAGGATGGTTCCTTCCTATGTCAACCTTTCACGAGTCACTTGGAGGAAGCTTTCCTGTGGTCCATATTCCCTTTTGCCCCTGCTTTGGTTTGGATACACTGATGACATCTTTGCCTTATGAACACATGGTGAGACTAACCTGTTAAATTTTTTGAACTCTCTCCTTCAAATCAAATTTCATTCCGAATCCCACACCACACTCCTTGACATTGATTTCATTCTCACTATAGTTCAAGAAATACACTTCTCTTGTTCACATTAACTAACAAATAGTTCTTAAATTTAACAATAGCCATCATTTCCTTGTCAAACATTCTTTCCCATCCTCCCATAAAGCATGAGCGTTCCAACATAAACATATTGGTTCAGATGCAGACTCTTTACACCAATTAACCACCATTGGTAATTAGCCCAATCTAGTTCAAAAGCAGATTTCCCAATCCATCGCATTCAATCCTGGTACTGCTGATCTCTCCAAAAAACAGCTTAGGATTACATCTTGTGTCACTCAGTGTTATCCTGGTCTTGAATGTACTAACCAGCTATTTTGACAAGGACATCACTTCCTCAAATCATGCCCTGAAATAAAGTCCATTCTGAATGACATTTTGTCCACGACACCTAGAATAGCTTCTCATCGCCCTCCCTATCTCCGCAATATCCTTGTCAGACCCTGTGCTCCCTCTGCTTCCATGTCCCTACAGTATGGCTCCTGCCTCTGTGACCACCCCTGCCGTAAGACTTGTCCCATGCACTCTCCTACCATCAATTGTGCCAGCCCTGCAACTGAGTAAACATATACCAGATGATCAAAAAGTCAGTATAAATTTGAAAACTGAATAAATCACGGAATAATGTAGACAGAGAGGTACAAAATGACACACATGGTTGGAATGACATGGGGTTTTATTAGAACCAAAAAAATACAAGTTTGAAAAATGTCCGACAGATGGTGCTTCATCTGATCAGAATAGCAATAATTAGCACAACAAAGTAAAACAAAGCAAAGATGATGTTCTTTACAGGAAATGCTCAATATGTCCACCATCATTCCTCAACAATAGCTACAGTCGAGGAATACTGTTGTGAACAACACTAAAGCATGTCCGGAGTTATGATGAGGCATTGGCGTTGGATGTTGTCTTTCAGCATCCCTACACATGTCGGTCGATCACAATACACTTGGGACATCAGGTAACGCCAAAGCTAATAATCGCATGGACTGAGTTCTGAGGACCTGGGAGGCCAAGCATGACGAAAGTGGCGACTGAGCACACGATCATCACCAAACGCACGCGCAAGAGATCTTCAACGCGTCTAGCAGTATGGGGTGGAGCACCATCCTGCATAAACATAGTACTTTCCAGAAGGTGTTTATCAGCCATGATGCAATTCTGTAACATATCGGTGTAACTCTCACCTGTCACGGTAGCAGTTACAAACCAGAATCACGCACTTCCTCAAAGAAAAAAGGCCCGATAATGGTAGCTGTGGTAAATCCAACCCATACCGTGATTTTCTAATCGTGCAATGGAGTTTCCACGACAGTTCTAGGATTTTCGGTAGCCCAAATTCTGCAGTTGTGGGTGTTGACAGACCCTCGGAGTGTGAAATGAGCTTCATTGGTCCACAACATGTTACTCAACCAATCATCATCTTCTGCCATCTTTTGAAATTCCCACACCACAAATGCCCTCCGCTTCACTAAATCGCCAGGTAACAGTTCATGATGCCGATGGATTTTGTACGGATAGCATTGGAGGGTACGCCTCAGTGCCAACCAAACAGTAGTGTATGGAATGCTGGTGCAACATGTGACTGCATGAGCGCTGACTTCCCCGTGCATAGATGAACCCACTACAGTCTCCATTTCTTCCTGAACTGTCTCAGCAGCATTACACCTTGTGCTTGGTTGGCCACTACAGGGTCTATCATCTAAACCCGTGGCTTTGAACTTCGAAATCATGCTCGCCACAGCTGCATTTCTCAACGGACTTTTACCCATTTGAAAACCCTTCCTATGGCGATAGGATCGTAACGCTGAACTAGCACATTCCCCATTCTGATAATACAGCTTCACTAGAAGCGCCTTCTTAGGTAACGTCAACATGAAGCGACTGCAGGTGCATCTGATTCTCATTACAGCTCCTTTTATACATGATTGTCATGCACGGTCACTGATGTTTTGCTGTCCAGCACCATCTGTCGGACATTTTATGAAGGGAGAGCCACCTGTTAAACATCGTGTCACGTACCAGGTGTTATGCAGATGCTATTCAGTCTTTTAAATAGGTAAATTAACAGTTAGGGTTACTGGGCATAGGCAGATCGTGGCCGGCTGGGGTGGCCGAGCGGTTCTAGGTGCTACAGTCTGGAACCTCGCGACCGTTACGGTTGCACGTTCGAATCCTGCCTCGGCCAAGGATGTATGTGATGTCCTTAAGTTAGTAAGGTTTAAGTAGTTCTAAGTTCTAGGGGACTGATGACCTTAGAAGTTGAGTCCCATAGTGCTCAGAGCCATGTGAACCATTTTGAGCAGATGGTGTATACTCACAACACACAATATCCTGTAGCAGAGGATACTCTGCAACATGACAGTCATGACTTCGGTGTCTGTTTTACCAGATGTGCCATCTGGATTCTTCTCCCAGACACCAGTTTCTCAGAACTCTGCATATGGGAACTGACATTACATGTCCTTGGTTCTTGCCATCCACCTGGCCTTAATCTACATCAATTTGTTTGATTTCAGCATTTCTTCACAGCAACTAGTCCTTTCTTCACTCCCTTTCAATTTTCTATATCCTTCATTTCTGACCTGTCTATGTTTCCCTGCCAACCTCCCCACCTACCTCTCACCTCTATCACATACAATGTATTTAGTTTTCTGCTCTTATTAGATCATACATTATGTTTTTGCAGTAATCTCTGTCTTGTGTTATTACCCTATCTTTAAGGTGTCAGGTTTTCAATCTCATCCGGTGCAGTCCCCAACAATCAGTCTTTCCTTCTTATGCCACCTAGTAAGTCTACCCCGAACCGGAGTTCTGGGTGACTTTTCTGGACTGTCCCCTTTTCGTATACCTCACCAGTTGTCTTCCTTCCTCTTCAACTCTTTCCCAAGAAGAACAGGCCACTGGTTCTGAAAGCTTGCTAGTTTAAATGCCTTTATATGTGTATTCTCCTGTCCCCAGTTGGTGAGGCAACTTTTTGGCTATCTGATTACATGAAATTTAAAATAATGTTATATTACAACAGCTGTTTATAAGCTGAATTAAAGTACCTAAATTTTTAATTCTATCAAAATGCAAGTGAGTTGAGAAAACTTCTCCCGTGGGGGGAGAAATAAAAAAGTTCTGAAAACTGGGAATTATTATTGTTGTATTTTGATTTTAAGTGTTTCTATTGGCAAGACTTGGAATTTTACCTCCCAAAGCTACACTCTGTCTGCTTGTTATTTTTCACTGCAATTTACTATCTGGAATATAGTCTGTTTGCAACACGTTTCTATCTGATAAAAAGAACCCGTTTGTGTGCTAGATACACTGGTGCTACACATGGGGTTACAGTATGGGATGTGATTTTGTTAAGTCAGCAGGAGCACTCACACGAGTATCCCATGCATCCTGACTGCAAATTTGAAACAAAACTGGTGATTTGACATGTTGTGCTGCCATTCACGAACAGCATGCTGGGAGATGTTTTCCAACCGGGTAACAATCGCCCACATATTGTTCTTGTAATCCAATATGTTGTAGAGTGAGTCAACGTGCTGCCTTGGCCTGTTTGATCACACAATGTCTCCAATTGAGCACATATGGGACATCATCGGGCGACAACTCCAGCATTGTACACAACCATTCCTGTGTCAACCGACCAAGTGCAACAGGCATGGAACTCCGTTCCACAAACTGATATCTGACACCTTTACAACACAATGTGTGCACATTTGCATTCTTACATTCAACATTCTGGCAGTTACAACTATTATTAATGTACCAGCATTCCACATTTGCAATAGCTTATCTCACAACTAACATTAACCTGTGTTGTCTCAATGTTAATCATTTAAATATGTTACCTAGACAAATGTATCCCCAAAATTTCAACACTCTACATTAATTTTTTTTAGTGTTGTGATTTTTTTCCATCAGTGTATATAAAAGCAAAAGGGACACATTACCTGGTTTTCAGAACTACATCTACATCATTACTCTGCAATTCACATTTAAGTGCTTGGCAGAGGGTTCATCGAACCACAATCATACTATCTACCTACCATTCCACTCCCTAACAGTGCGTGGGAAAAACGAACACCTAAACCTTTCTGTTCGAGCTCTGATTTCTCTTATTTTATTTTGATGATCATTCCTACCTATGTAGGTTGGGCTCAACAAAATATTTTCGCATTCGGAAGAGAAAGTTGGTGACTTAAATTTCGTAAATAGATCTCACCGCGACGAAAAACCTCTTTGCTTTAATGACTTCCATCCCAACTCGCGTATCATATCTGCCACTCTCTCTCCCCTATTATGTGATAATACAAAACGAGCTGCCCTTTTTTGCACCCTTTTGATGTCCTCCATCAATCCCACCTGGTAAGGATCCCACACCGCACAGCAATATTCTAACAGAGGACGAACGAGTGTAGTGTAAGCTGTCTCTTAGTGGACTTGTTGCATCTTCTAAGTGTCCTGCCAATGAAACGCAACCTTTGGCTCACCTTCCCCACAATATTATCTATGTGGTCTTTCCAACTGAAGTTGTTCGTAATTTTAACACCCAGGTACTTAGTTGAATTGACAGCCTTGAGAATTGTACTATTTTTCTAGTAATCGAATTCCAGCGGATTTCTTTTGGAACTCATGTGGATCACCTCACACTTTTCGTTATTTAGCGTCAACTGCCACCTGCCACACCATACAGCAGTCTTTTCTAAATCGCTTTGCAACTGATAATGGTCTTCGGATGACCTTACAAGACGGAAAATTACAGCATCATCTGCGAACAACCCAAGAGAACTGCTCAGATTGTCATCCAGGCCATTTATATAGATCAGGGACAGCAGAGGTCCCAGGGCGTTTCCCTGGGAAACACCTGATATCACTTCAGTCTTACTCGATGAACTAATAGTTCATTCACTGGGGAGGAGAGAGTCATTTGCTATTGGAGGTTAGAAAAGGAAGGCCATGTCATTCAGACCCCACAAGATGAGAGAGGAGAGAGCCACCTTTAGTGAGAACGAGGGCAGACAAAGACGAAGCCTCAGAGGTGGCAGACTGGTAAACACTGTGCGAGCTTCAGTCCAGAATAAGAAGCAAAGACAAATTAAGGGGAAGAGAGATGAATTGTGAAATGCATATTGTTTATCATTATAATTCTTAATTGCACTATTCCTCTCACTGTCTCTTATGCAGGAAATCCATAGCACTGAATCGTGCACTCCCATAGGCATGCTTCTACATTGCTTGCAGTGCAGTTAAGTAGTGGCAATGGTCACTGCATAGGTGGGAACCATTTTTGACACTATATTTCAAGTCTGGCAGCTGACATTTGGCTGCTAGTTGGAAGGCCAGACTTTCCTATAATGGATTTTGTGAATATTAAATTCCTTAGTGATTATTCTTATATGGTGCATGAAATGTTAATCATTGCAATTGGCAAATTTAATATCAGGAGTACTGCAAAACTGAACCACTTTTAGAGCATCTGGTCAATCTCTTGCACTGTTTAATGGTCCATCTGAACCAAAGGCAGCCATAGCAAAACCATAAAGTGGGGATCTATGGTCAGCCTATGAATAGTATGATAAATCTTGAGAATGAAATGTCAACAAGCATGTGTGAAATTATTTTATTGGATACGTTTGGGTATCTTAAGACCCCCACCCTAAATACAGTTTTTCCGGTTCATAAGATGCTAACAATGGTTGAATCCAAATGCACAGTGTCGCACTAAGTTGATAATCTGGTGGGTCACATCTAATTCTTCAGCTAGAGTGTACAGACGACTTCCTATCAGTGACTGCAACACTGCTGCATGTAAGTTTGGAGAGGGTTGGAATCAAAGTTCAAACTTTTCATCCTTCCTAAGGATCCTACCAACATGGTAGGTGACTGACAAGCAAGAACATTAACTTAATGTCATACTTAGTATCACTTAGACTTGGCACAGTGCTGCTCACTGATGAAAGTCCACACAGTTTCTGACTGGAGGTGGGCTGGCTGGCTAATCATGTTTGGGAACAATACACTAACCACGCTTTGGAACAATTCACACACATAATACATCTTGACTTAACCCAAATAATCCAAGGTGACTGTAACAGAGAACTTCTGTAGCTACCTCTAGAGTAATCACTGAGAGGCAACTAATGGTTTCCATTAGACTTTGTCACAGTAGAGAGAAACTGATAATCAAAACAGCTTTCTCAATAAAGTTTTTACAATTTTAAAATTGTGCATATGAAGAAGGTATACATGTTAATAGAAGACGATCACAACATTTTCTCCTGATAAATGTGAGCAACGGATGGAAGAGTTTAACAGAGCAAGTTTGAAAACATGCCTAAAAGCCAGTTATCATAACATTAAACTTGTGTACAAGAAATACACCAAACGGGAAACTGAATAAAGTAACAATGATATTACCCAACCTGTTAATAATTTTTTGTAATTTCGTCAAACAGTGGGAAATCCAGGCTGGAATGTAACAATATTATGAAAGGAAAGTTGCTCCTTGCCATATAGCAGATATGCTACTGTGGCTTCAGTTGCCAGAGACTACAATTGTGTGTGTGAGATTTGTGTTTGCATTTTCGACAAAGGCTGTGCTGACCGAAAGCTTATTTGTGACAGTCTTTCTGTTGTGCCTACCTGCTTCTCATCTATTTTCGACAAAGGCTGTGCTGACCGAAAGCTTATTTGTGACAGTCTTTCTGTTGTGCCTACCTGCGACTCAGCATATGCACTACATGGTGAGTAGCACCTTTCCTTCCATAATATTTTTCTAACTTAGGGCAGATAGACATCAAAATTGAATGTACAGCAAAAGAAATAAACAAAGCCTCAGCTTGGAGCGCTTCAACACAAAGCTTCCAACAGGTCTGAAACGGAAATTTGTAGTCAGTTTGCATTGTGATTTTAACTTGTGGCAGTGCCACTATGACTTTTAATGTGAAAACCATTCAAACACTGGTTTTGCTAAGTAAATTATCAAGAAATTGTGTTGGCTATTCCAAGATAAGACACAAAATGAACAACTGAAGTAGAGAACCGTTATGACTTTAATGAAAATTAAATGGAGGTAGGTAGGTGGATCAAGTAACCAGCTGAATGAGTGATGGATGAACCAAACACATTCCTTATTGGATGTTGAAAGATTGGAGAAGACCAAGACATCTACGAAATGAAAAGTGGATACATGTTGCATGTGAGGACAAAGCAGCATTACCGATCCGCATCTTTGAGAATTGAAAAGTCATGGAAAAGTGTAGAGCAGTGGTCACTAAATTTATGAAGCTACTTCAGCTACCAAAAGAAAAGTAGGACAGAAATAAGAACTTAAAAAAAAACTTTTTTTTGTTTATTGCCTATAACCTTAATTTTCTAGTAAACTGCACCCTTGTTTTCAGTCCAGAGACTGATTTGGTGCAGCTCTCAATGCTACTCTATCCTGTGCAAGCTTTTTCATCTCCCAGCACCAACTGCAACCTACATCCTTCGGAATCTGCTCGGTGTGTTCACCCCTTGGTCCCCCTCTATGATTTTCACCCTCCACCCTGCCCTCCAATAGTAAATTGGTGATCCCTTGATGCCTCAGAACAGGTCCTACCAATCAATCCCTTCATCTAGTGAAGTAGTGCCACAAATTTTGAAAGCTTCTTTTCTCTTCTTGGCTAAACTATTTATCGTCCACATTTCACTTCCACACATGGCTACACTCCATACAAATACTATCAGAAATGACTTCCTGACACTTAAATCTAAACTCGATGTTAACAAATTTCTCTTCTTCAGAAACGCTTCCCTTGCCATTGCCAGTCTACATTTTACATTCTCTCTACTTCGACCATCATCAGTTATTTTGCTCCCAAAATAGCAAAACTCATTTACTACCTTAAGTGTCTCATTTCCTAATTTAATTCCCTCAGCATCACCTGATTTAATTCTACTACATTCCATTACCCTCCTTTTGCTTTTGTTGATGTTCATCTTATATCCTCCTTTCAAGACACTGTCCATTCCGTTCAACTGCTCTTCCAGGTCCTTTGCTCTCTCTGACAGAATTACAGTGTTGTTGGCAAACCTCAGAGTTTTTATTTCTTTTCCATGGATTTTAACTCCTACTGCAAATTTTTATTTTGTTTCCTTTACTGCTTGCTCAATATACATCTTGAGTAACATTGGGGATAGGCTACAACCCTGTCTTACTCCCTTCCCAACCACTGCTTCCCTTTCATGTCCTTCAGCTTTTATAACTGCAGTGGTATCTGTACAAATTGTAAATAGTCTTTCGCTCCCTGCATTTTACCCCTGCCACCATCAGAATTTGGAAGAGAGTATTCCAGTCAATATTGTCAAAATCTTTCTCTAAGTCTACAAATGCTAGAATTGTAGGTTTGCCTTTCCTTAATCTATCTTATAAGATAAGTTGTAGGTTCAGAACTGCCTCGTGAGTTCAAACATTTCTGCGGAATCTAAACTGATCTTCCCCAAGGTCAGCTTCTACCACTTTCTCCATTCGTCTGTAAAGAATTTATGTTAGTATTTTGCAGCCATGACTTATTAAACTGATAGTTCACTAATTTCCATAACTATCAACGCCTGCTTCCTTTGGGATTGGAATTATTACATTCTTCTTTAAGTCTGAGAGTATTTCGCCTGTCTCATACATCTTGCTCATGGGATGGAAGAGTTTTGTCATGGCTGGCTCTCCCAAGGCTATCAGTAGTTCTAATGGAATGTTGTCTACTCCCAGGGCTTTGTTTTGACTTATGTCTTTCGGAGCTCTAACAACTTCTTCACGCAGTATCATATCTCCCATTTCATCTTCATCTACGTCCTCTTCCATCTCCATAATATTGCCCTCAAGTACATCGTCCTTGTATAGGCCCTCTATATACCCTTCCACCTTTCTGTTTTTCCCTTCTTTGCTTAGAACTAGGTTTCCATCTGAGCTCTTGATATTCATACAAGTGGCTCTCTTTTTCTCCAAAGGTCTCTTTAATTTTCCTGTAGGCAGTAACTATCTTACCCCTAGTGATATGCATCTCTACATCCTTACATTTGTCCTCTAGTCATCCCTACTTAGCTATTTTGCACTTCCTGTCGATCTCATTTTTGAGACATTTGTATTAGTTTTTGCCTGCTAAATTTTCTGCATTTTTATATTTCCTCCTTTCATCAAATAAATCCAATACTTCTTCCGTTACTCAAAGATTTCTACTAGCCCTTGTCTTTTTACCTACTTGATCCTCTGCTGCCTTCATTATTTTATCTCTCAAAACTACCCATTCTTCTTCTACTGTATTTATTTCCCCCGTTCTTGTCAATTGTTCCCTAATGCTCTCTCTGAAACTCCCTACAAGCTCTGGTTCTTTCAGTTCATCCAGGTCCCATCTCCTTAAATTCCCACATTTTTACAGTTTCCTCAGTCTTAATCTACAGTTCATAACCAATAGATAGTGGTCAGAGTCCACATCTGCCCCTGGAAATGTCTTACAATTTAAAACCTGGTTCCTAAATCTCTGTCTTACCATTATATAATCTATCTGATACCTTTTAGTATCTCCAGGGTTCTTCCATGTATACAACCTTCTTTCATGATTCTTAAACCAAGGGTTAGCTATGATTAAGTTGTGCTCTGTGCAGAATTCTACCAGGCGGCTTCCTCTTTCATTTCTTAGCCCCAATCCATATTCACCTACTATGTTTCCTTCTCTCCCTTTTCCTACTCTCAAATTCCAGTCACATATGACTATTACATTTTCATCTCCCTTCACTATCTGAATAATTTCCTTTATCTCATCATACATTTGATTAATATCTTAGTCATCTGTGGAGCTGGTTGGCATATAAACTTGTACTACTGTGGTAGGCATGGGCTTCGTGTCTACTAAATATGAAATGAATTTTTATTTAACTGCACACAAGAAAAAGAAACTGAAATTGAACTGCTATTTGAATGGTTGTCCACATGTTCATTTATTTCCACATGGGAAAAAGAAGCCTCACAAAGATATGTAGGTTACTTCACAGTTTTCGTATGGCTTCTTATCCCATTCAATAGTTCTTGAAACTCGGAATGTCATCTCAATAGCTGATTTATTCTTATCAAACAATTTTAAAAATGTTGATGGTTGAGCACTACACTTCGATTTTATCTGCCTTATATTTTCTTTCATTGGTGCAGAATGCAGTGGTAAATCCTTTGTAGTCCCCAAGTGAACGGTTTTGGTGTGACTTTCCATTTCTTTCCAACAGAATCACTTGCATAGCAGAGTAAACACACACCAGGGTAAAGAAATAATTGGGTTTCCATTCAAGAATGAAAGCAGGGCTGTTGTATTTCAACTTGACACAGAAAGTATTTAATTAACAATAAAAAGAAACTTTAACTTGATGTAGAATTGTATAACTGTTAAGTACATTTACTATTTTTCTGAGGCATCCAGAAATTTATTGATCTGCACTTATTTCTTGGGTTTTTCTCTCCTAAATTATTCCTTAATTTTCACCAAACAAATCTGTAGGTGGAGAGGATTCTCAAAGTGTATGCAGTGCTGACAAGGCCAAAAAAGAGGCACCAACAAATTAGTTGTAAGAATGGGTTAGTGTTTTTAATAAATTAATCACAGGAATTTAAACTAAACTATTTAATCACCAATATGAAAAAATATATATAAACACACACAAACCCAATTTTCCACTGTTTTTATAATAATAATTATTATTTTTTACTTGGGATTTTCCCATCCCTCAATTAAATTAGTACGTTTTTTGCCTTAGGCTTGGAAATGCCACCCTTAGAACAATCCTATCTTAGCATAAATGTGTGATTTAAACTATCCAGATTTGAAAATACCCGATACACATAAGGAAAACATAATGAGCACATCCTCACATGTATACAATGAACTATGAGGCTTATAACGGCAGTTGCACGGGAGAAACAAGCAGCTGTTGTTGGTGCAATCTGAGTTCTGATGAGCAACCATGGTTAATCAACCTGAGTATTACCACACTCTACTAAAAATTTCCCTGCAAGCTACTAGCAGCTTGTGATTGACAGTTTGGCAATCACTAGTCTAGAGGGAGCCTTTATTCAACAATGGATGTAAAATGGTTCTTGAAGATGACAACCATTTTTAAAAAGAATGGATACAATCGAAGTAGAAACTTTTCAATATAATGTTTTTGACAGCATTTTTCAAGATACCTCATTAAGTAATACTTTGAAAAAAGCTGACATGTTAAGCTTTTGGACAACAGCCTTCTTCTGAAATAGAAAATGTACACATTCACATGAGCATAACTCATTCACACATGCCCATTGTCTCCAGGCCCGGAGACAGTGGCAGGTGTGTGTGTTGTGCTTGTGTGTGTTTTGTCTCTATTTCAAAAGAAGGATCTTGTCGGGAAGCTTAATATTTTAGCTGTCTTTTTCATTATGCCTGTCTGGGGCTCAGCACCTCTGCTATTTGGTGAGCAGCAATTTATCCTTTCTATGTTGATGTTATTGTGATGTATACTGCAATTGAAGTTTAACATAAACTCTTTAGCACTAATGTGGAGGTCCTCGGTTCTGTTATGGTTTAGTGTTAGTTTCCATACTTTTGTATCATGGAGATAACTTGTCTAAATAATTTAGCAATTCAATGATGTAAATAAAATAGAAAGAAACTTCCACATGGGAAAAATATATTAAAAACAAAGATTCCAAGACTTACCAAGCGGGAAAGTGCCGGTAGACAGGCACAATAAAATAACAAACACACACACAAAATTACGAGCTTCCGCAACCGGCGGTTGCTTCGTCAGGAAAGAGGGAAGGAAAAGGAAAGATGAAAGGATGTGGGTTTTAAGGGAGGGGTAAGGAGTCATTCCAATCCCGGGAGCGGAAAGACTTACCTTAGGGGGAAAAAAGGATAGGTATATACTCGCGCGCGCGTGCGCGCGCACACACACACACACACATATCCATCCATACATATACAGACACAAGCAGACATATCTAAAGGCAAAGAGTTTGGGCAGAGATGTCAGTCGAGGCGAAGTGCAGAGGCAAAGATGATGCTGAATGACAGGCGAGGTATGAGTGGCGGCAACTTGAAATTAGCGGAGATTGAGGCCTGGTGGATAACGAGAAGAGAGGATATATTGAAGGGCAAGTTCCCATCGCCGGAAGTCGGATAGGTTGGTGTTGGTGGGAAGTATCCAGATAACCCGGACGGTGTAACACTGTGCCTAGATGTGCCGGCCGTGCACCAAGGCATATTTAGCCACAGGGTGATCCTCATTACCAACAAACACTGTCTGCCTGTGTACATTCATGCAAATGGACGTTTATTGCTGGTCATTCCCACATAGAAAGCGTCACAGTATAGGCAGGTCAGTTGGATGGATGGTGCATAGGGCAGGTTTTACACAGGCGGTGGTTACAAGGGTAGGAGCCAGAGGGTAGGGAAGGTGGTTTGGGGATTTCATAGGGATGAACCAAGAGGTTACGAAGGTTAGGTGGACGGCAGAAAGACACTCTTGGTGGAGTAGGGAGGATTTCATGAAGGATGGATTTTAGGAAGTCATATCCCTGCTGGAGAGCCACATTCAGAGTCTGATCAAGTCCCAGGAAGTATCCTGTCACAAGTGGGGCACTTTTGGGGTTCTTCTGTGAGAGTTTCTGGGTTTGAGGGGATGAGGAAGTGGCTCTGTTTATTTGCTTCTGTACCAGGTCGGGAGGGTAATTGCGGGATGCGAAAGCTGTTTTCAGGTTGTTGGTGTAATGGTCCAGGGATTCAGGGCTGGAGCAGATTCGTTTGCCACGAAGGCCTAGGCTGTAGGGAAGGAACCTTTGATATGGAATGGGTGGCAGCTGTCATAATGGAGGTACTGTTGTTTGTTGGTGGGTTTGATGTGGACGGATGCGTGAAGCTGGCCATTGGACAGATGGAGGTCAACGTCAAGGAAAGTGGCATGGGATTTGGAGTAGGACCAGGTGAATCTGATGGAACCAAAGGAGTTGAGGTTGGACAGGAAATTCCATTGCAGCGAGGCCTTGGACGTGCGGGATATTTGTGTATAGGGAAGTGGCCTCAATGGTTAGAAGGATGGTTTCTGGGGGTAACAGACTGGGTACCACATCCTTTCATCTTTCCCTTTCCTTCCCTCTTTCCTGACAAAGCAACCGCTGGTTGCGAAAGCTCGTAATTTTGTGTGTGTGTTTGTGTGTTATTTTATTGTGCCTGTCTACCGGCACTTTCCCGCTTGGTAAGTCTTGGAATCTTTGTTTTTAATATAATTTTGCAATTCATTTTGATCTTGTAATGACTTTGTTAGACAGTTAACAACAGCATCATATGCAAAAAAAATCTGAAACAATTCCTGAGATTGCCTCCTAAATAGTTTATATAGATTAAATATAGCAGAAGGCCTGCAACAGTTCTTGGCAAACCCTAGATATCATTTCAGTTTCACTAGATGACTTCATGTCAGTTACTACAAGCTGTGACCTTTCTGCCCAAAAACCATGAATTCAGTCACACAAATGAAACAGTTCTCCACAGGCATGTAATTGGGATAGACAGAGCTTGTGTGGAACAGTGTCAAAAACATTCTGTAAATTTACAACCCTCTTCAGATAATTACTCATTACTTTGGATGAATAAAGATCCAGTTGTCTTTTGCCAAGTACAGTATTTTCTGAATCCATCTAGTTATGTATCAACAAATAGTTTGCTTCTGCATATTTCATAGTGCTGGAACACAGCATGTTCCAAAATCTGACTACAAACTGATGTCATAGGTGTGGGCCTATAACTGGACAGATAAATTTTATTTACTTTTTGTGTACTAGTGCAACCCATTCAAATATTCCAATATTTAGGTACAAATCATTCATAAAATGAGCAGTTGTATACAACTGCTAAAAATATAGCTATTTCATGAGCATACTACAAAAGAAACAAGTGGTATACAACTGAGCAGAATAATTGCCTTTACTAAGTGGCATAGCTTGCTTCACTACACCAAGGGTACCTAGTTCCAAATTAATCATGCTGGCAAGTGTTCCTGATTTGAATTCTGGAATATTGACTGCATCTTCTTTGGTGAAGGAATATCAGAAAAAAGTCTTTAGTAACTCCACTTCACTGGCACCCTTATCGTAAGATATTAGTTATGTCTTGTTGCTTAGATCTTTGGAATTTCTATCACATTTTGAGACAGGTTCATTGTAGAAACTATCAAAAGTGTCCCACACTGAAGTCTACACTAGTGTCAAGCATCTGTAAATCGTTGAAAATTAGGAGATTTTGCATTCTTTTAAACCTGGCAAGTTTATTGCATAGCCTGTACCACAGTACCCTGACTTATTTTGTTGTACCATGGTAGATTTGATCTGCCTTTATTAATTTACTTGCTATAGTACTCTCCATGTCATAGGTTCCTTGCTGAAATTATTCAGCCCTTCAATGGTAAAGTATATTTACTTATTTATTCTCAGAAGTATTATGTTTATGACAGCAATTGGAATGCCTGCAGTGCCTAGACTGCCTTATGTTCACAGTCACTGGCAAACTGTGTCTTGCGTTGTGTTTGTGGGAGGGGCACTTACGATCTTCAAATATGAGATTATTTTTTAGAGATTCTTATATATCTATTTTCGTGACAATGTATGTGAGTGACAGCATTACTCCTATTTTCAGTGTAGTATGCATTCCTATTGTAAATACTGACATTCTCTTTCTCAATCACATCTTCTTCAATAGTATAGTTTCATATGGTTTCCTTATTTTTATAGATCTCAAACTTCTTGGGTCAAACTGAAACAGATGATGATGGATCCACAACCAGTTATATTGAGCTAGAGAACTAATGGTCGGAAATGCACATCTATTGTGTTATGGACATACAGAGCACGCACAGTATAACAAGAATGTAACTAATAGTACTTGTTCAAAGCAATGGCTGCTAGTCTCAATGTATGTATTGCAGTGGTGCATGCTCTTCTGTCACACTCTTGTTAAGATTCCACATGTCTATTATCCACTGGGACAAGCAGTGGGTGATAAACAGTGCATATACCTGGTCACCAAAAATAGACATACTGTACACAACTTCTTGAACTAGAGACACCAGGGATCTTTTTACAGAGTACGGCAGTTATTCATGCACCACTGCCATGCATGCACTGAGACTGATTGTCAGCACTTTGAACACTTACGATGAGCTCTGCTGCTGTTATGCGGTGTATGTTCATAACACAATAAACATGTACTTCTGACCACTGATATCCTATCTTAATACAATCAGTTGTGGAGCATTCCAATTTGACCCTAAAGACTTGAAACACCTTGTACAGCTTAAAGACTATGGTCTAAATGTTTCAACACATCATCACCAATATCTGAATAGCCATGATTCGATACAACAGCTGAACATAATTTTATTATACAGTTTTGAGTATAATGTAAGTGACATGTTATTACAATTTGTATCGATGTTATGGTGGTTGTGAATTAACCTAAGCTCTGGTGCCACAAACTAATCTTATAAATTCCGTGAACATAATCTTGCATAAATAACTTTATTTCTTACATGTAAATACAGTTAACTTTATGAATAATATTCATTTTCCTTCATAAAAATTCTGTAACTCAAAGTATTTAAGCCGTAAAGCTACCTTTGAATTACATAATGCAACCATCAAGAGAATTCGCATTTGCAAATAATTTTACCAAAAATTGTTCAGATTTAAATTTCCTTAAAAAAAAACTTTAAACCTGAACAGCTTGATTGTCGTAATGGGCAAATATGCAGATAGTTTGAGGACTTCCCATGTAATTTTCATGTGGGTTGTAATACGATCTAGATGAGGAATGATGTTGGCCATTTACGGAGTTGCAATGATTCTCACTGCTGCTATGCAACAATTTATCTAGCTGATTTGGCAGTAGCAAAAGAAGACATAACAGTTTTGCAATCTGCAGTAGTTATGTTAGGGCTACACCGTAACACTGGATTACGGTACAGTCTTACAAATCAGTGAAAAGATCCAGAGGATGTTGCAAGTCTGATTGTTTCAGTCTAGCTGGGTCCAATAGCTTCATGCTTTGGAAACTGAGGACAAAAGCATTCCAAGACGTTCAGAAAAAAATATGAGAATAGAAAAAATTATGTGCAAGAAGTGTAGGGATAAAAGTTTTAAGAAGACAAAGGAAGTATTGCTGTAAACATGGGAGGGCAATATCAAATAGTGCAGAATTCTTTGAGAAGTGATTACAGAGAACAAGTACAGATATCATGTAACTAGTATTTTTAAGCCAAGTGCCAGGGCTCATAGAGGTTACCTGAGATTTAGACTTTTTCAGGAAGGATCCTGGAAAAGAAGATCGTGTAATACTTGTAGGGTGATGCAAACAAAAACTTGGACTATTGCCATAATAAAATTGTGGATGATAGGAAAATTGTTAAGATTGTTCATCATGAAGATCGTGTAACTCTTTGAGTGATATAGTAAGCGCTGCATGAAATGTTCTCAAGAATGTGTTAATGCAGAACTCACAAAGGGGAGAAGGATGTCCTCACTTGGATGGGATTGATGGACTATCCCTCATTCAGTGCTATCATACACAAAATAGATCACACGTGAAGACTTAAAATAAGAAGCTACTTGTACATCTAAATGCCACAAGCATCCAGTCTGACCACAGCGACATCCATCCAATTCCAGTGATTTCCAGCATGCCTCCTGAGGTAAATTAACACGTTAGACAGAGTTGCACAATAAATGAAGTTAAGGTAGTCACACACATAAATGCACACCTGACAAGCACACATGTAAAAGTGTGCTTGTATGAGCAGAATTGTTTATCAGAACTTATTGAGCTCAGGTAATGATGTGCAGGCTTTGACAGCCAATTTGTTTGCTTGTGAAAACAAATAAATAAAAACATGATCTGTGGAGTAAAGAGAGGTTAAAAACAAACTGAAAGAATACTCTCATTGACCACCCACAGTAGGAACATGTCTAACAGTACTATGTTTTTTCCCCGTGTAACATTGTATTACTGGACTTGTTCCACATTACAATACAACCTTGGTGCACAATGTAATTTTTAAAAAACTTCCTAGTCTGGATACAAGCACTCAATCATACACATGCTTGAATGCTTGCACAAGTATGCAACTGTGATGCTTGCGTAAATTCATTTTACACATGGGCAAGCAAGTTTACATGTGTGCTATTGTGAAGCATCCTCTTACAAGTGTGTGTGGCTGCCTTAACAACTTAAATAGCTACTAGTAAAACAGAATACTGCAGCAGGGTCAAAGCCATCAATATTAAAGAAAATGTATTTTGGGTCCTCCATTAAACAATAGAAGCCCCGTAAATAAAAAGGCTGAACTTCATATTTCGTACAGAAGGATGAAAGGATAAGTGCAAATTGTGTGCAGGCCCTTCATGTTAATGAATACTATGTTGAACCGCTCCCCCCATGAACCATGGACCTTGCCGTTGGTGGGGAGGCTTGCGTGCCTCAGCGATAGAGATAGCCGTACCGTAGGTACAACCACAACAGAGGGTTATCTGTTGAGAGGCCAGACAAATGTGTGGTTCCTGAAGAGGGGCAGCAGCCTTTTCAGTAGTTACAAGGGCAACAGTCTGGATGATTGACTGATCTGGCCTTGTAACGATAACCAAAACGGCCTTGCTGTGCTGGTACTGCGAACGGCTGAAAGCAAGGGGAAACTACAGCCGTAATTTTTCCCGAGGGCATGCAGCTTTACTGTATGATTAAATGATGATGGCGTCCTCTTGGGTAAAATATTCCAGAGGTAAAATAGTCTCCCACTCGAATCTCAGGGCAGGGACTACTCAAGAGGATGTCGTTATCAGGAGAAAGAAAACTGGCGTTCTAGGGATCGGAGCGTGGAATGTCAGATCCCTTAATCGGGCAGATAGGTTAGAAAATTTAAAAAGGGAAATGGATAGGTTAAAGTTAGATATAGTGGGAATTGTGAAGTTCGGTGGCAGGAGGAACAAGACTTCTGGTCAGGTGACTACAGGGTTATAAACACAAAATCAAATAGGGGTAACGCAGAAGTAGGTTTAATAATGAATAGGAAAATAGGAGTGCGGGTAAGCTACTACAAACAGCATAGTGAACGCATTATTGTGGCCAAGATAGATACGAACCCCACACCTACTACAGTAGTACAAGTTTATATGCCAACTAGCTCTGCAGATGACTAAGAAATTGAAGAAATGTATGATGAAATAAAATAAATTATTCAGATAGTGAAGGGAGACGAAAATTTAATAGTCATGTGTGACTGGAATTTGAGAGTAGGAAAAGGGAGAGAAGGAAACATAGTAGGTGAATATGGATTGGGGAGAAGAAATGAAAGAGGAAGCCGCCTGGTAGAATTCTGCACAGAGCACAACTTAATCATAGCTAACACTTGGTTTAAGAATCATGAAAGAAGGTTGTATACATGGAAGAACCCCGGAGATACTAAAAGGTATCAGATAGATTATATAATGGTAAGACAGAGATTTAGGAACCACATTTTAAATTGTAAGACATTTCCAGGGGCAGATGTGGACTCTGACCACTATCTATTGGTTATGAACTGTAGATTAAAACTGAGGAAACTGTAAAAATGTGGGAATTTAAGGAGATGGGACATGGATAAACTGAAAGAACCAGAGCTTGTAGGGAGTTTCAGAGAGAGCATTAGGGAACAATTGACAAGAACGGGGGAAATAAATACAGTAGAAGAATAATGGGTAGTTTTGAGAGATAAAATAATGAAGGCAGCAGAGGATCAAGTAGGTAAAAAGACAAGGGCTAGTAGAAATCTTTGGGTAACGGAAGAAGTATTGGATTTATTTGATGAAAGGAGGAAATATAAAAATGCAGAAAATTTAGCAGGCAAAAACTAATACAAATGTCTCAAAAATGAGATCGACAGGAAGTGCAAAATAGCTAAGTAGGGATGACTAGAGGACAAATGTAAGGATGTAGAGATGCATATCACTAGGGGTAAGATAGTTACTGCCTACAGGAAAATTAAAGAGACCTTTGCAGAAAAAGAGAACCACTTGTATGAATATCAAGAGATCAGTAAGAGTATATAGAGGGTCTATACAAGGGCGATGTACTTGAGGGCAATATTATGGAGATGGAAGAGGACGTAGATGAAGATGAAATGGGAGATATGATACTGCGTGAAGAAGTTGTTAGAGCTCCGAAAGACATAAGTCAAAACAAAGCCCTGGGAGTAGACAACATTCCATTAGAACTACTGATAGCCTTGGGAGAGCCAGCCATGACAAAACTCTTCCATCCCATGAGCAAGATGTATGAGACAGGCGAAATACTCTCAGACTTAAAGAAGAATGTAATAATTCCAATCCCAAAGGAAGCAGGCGTTGATAGTTATGGAAATTAGTGAACTATCAGTTTAATAAGTCATGGCTGCAAAATACTAACATAAATTCTTTACAGACGAATGGAGAAAGTGGTAGAAGCTGACCTTGGGGAAGATCAGTTTGGATTCCGCAGAAATATTTGAACTCACGAGGCAGTTCTGAACCTACAACTTATCTTATAAGATAGATTAAGGAAAGGCAAACCTACAATTCTAGCATTTGTAGACTTAGAGAAAGATTTTGACAATATTGACTGGAATACTCTCTTCCAAATTCTGATGGTGGCAGGGGTAAAATGCAGGGAGCGAAAGACTATTTACAATTTGTACAGATACCACTGCAGTTATAAAAGCTGAAGGACATGAAAGGGAAGCAGTGGTTGGGAAAGGAGTAAGACAGGGTTGTAGCCTATCCCCAATGTTACTCAAGATGTATATTGAGCAAGCAGTAAAGGAAACAAAATAAAAATTTGCAGTAGGAGTTAAAATCCATGGAAAAGAAATAAAAACTCTGAGGTTTGCCAACAACACTGTAATTCTGTCAGAGAGAGCAAAGGACCTGGAAGAGCAGTTGAACGGAATGGACAGTGT